>NC_092872.1:18694978-18959978 GCF_028372415.1 Notamacropus eugenii | reverse complement strand
ATCATTTTTGAATTCTCAAATATTTATTTTCCTTAGTAACTATGTTGAGACATGAAGAAAACATTTCCATTTTCTTCTATGGAAGAAAGAATGGAACTGTCTCTCTTTCTATCTATCTATCTATCTATCTATCTATCTATCTATCTATCTATCTATCTATCTATTGTATCTACACACATAGTACTAAATTGTTTTCCAATTACATGAAAAAACAAATTTTACCTTTTTTAAAAAAATTGAGTTCTAAATTCTCTGATGCTCTCTTCCCCTCCCCTTTCATTGAGAAGGCAAGAAATCAAGTAAAGGTCATATATGTGTAGTCACCCAAAAATATTTCCATATTAGTCATGTTGTGAAAAAAACAGACAAAAATAAGAAAAAATGAAAAGAAAAAAAGGATGCTTCAATCTGCATTCAAACTCCATTAATTATTCTCTGGAGGGTGTTACGATTTTTCATTAGAAGTTAGTCTTAGATCATAGTAATGCTGAGAATAGCTAAATCGTTCACAGCTGATTGCCATACAATATTACTGTCACTGTGTACAATGTTCTTCTGGTTCTGCTAAATTTACTTTGCATCAGTTCATGTAAATCTTTCCAGGTATTTTTTAAAAATATCTTCCTCATTTCTTATAACACAATAATATTCCAACACAAACATATACCACAACTTCTTCAGCCATTCCCTATTGCTGGGTTAAAGAGTATGTACAGTTTTATAGCCTTTTGGAATAATTCCAAATTGTTCTCTAGAATGGTTGGATCAATTCACAACTCCAACAAAAGTACATTAGTATCATAATTTTTCCATATCTCCTCCAACAATTGTACTTTTTCTTACTGTTGTTTTAACCAATTTTATAGATATAGGGAGTTAGTGCAGAGTTGTCTTAATTTGCATCTCTAAGTAATAGTGATTCAGATCATTTTTTCCATGATTATAGATAGTTTTGATTTCTTCATCTGAAAATTTCCTGTCCATATATTTTGATCACTTATAAATTGGAGAATAACATCTACACTTATAAATTTCACTCAGTTCCTCATCTGTTTGAGAAATTAGGCCCTTAGAGAAAATCATTGCAAATTTTCTTATTTGTCTGAATTCCTTCTAATGTTGACTTCTTTTGCTTCATATGGGCAAAACCTTTTAAATTTAATGTAAGTAATATTATCCATTTTATATCTTGTGATGTTCTGTATTGTTTGGTCATAAATTCTCCCCTTATCTATGGATCTGAGATGTAAACTACTCCATCCTTCCCTAATTTGCATATGGTATCACCTTTTGTATTTAAATCATATAGTCTGCTCAGCTATGTCCTTCTCTTTTATGGTTGAATACATCCCATTCACGTTCACTCTTAGGACTATTATGTATTTCTCTACATTCTCACACACACACACACACACACACACACACACACACATACACACACACACACACACACACTGCCACCTGTGTATCCTTTTCTTTCTCTCCTTTCCCCCTGACCCTCCTCAAAAGTGTTTTACCTCTTACCCCTGCCTCCCCCAATCTGCCCTCCATTCCTTCGCTCTTCTCTTATTTCTCAGTATCTACGTTGTTCCCTCTTTAAGTCAGTTCTGAAGAAAGATCAAGCATTGCCTGCCACCTTCTATCTTCTCCTCTATTTAAGAAACAGTAATTTAGGAAATAAAAGAATCATTTCCATAACATAGTGGAATAATAAAAAAATGATTCCACATGAAACTGCAAATGTATTATGTGGGGCTTGCTATTCCTTTTAAATATATAACATATTTATCATGTAAATTTCTTTTTTCTTCCTTTTTCTTCTATGTCCATTCTAGAGATTGCTCCCATTAGACAAAAATATGTACATGTGGATATATATGTAAAATAATTTTATACATTCTTCTAGTCATATTTTTTTAGTTAATTTGATTATCTTAATAGTCAAATTAATTGCTCAAAGTCATTCTTAAAACAATATTGCTGTTACTATGTTCCCTTGATTCTGCTCAGTCATCTCTTTATTATTTTGTACAAGTCTATCAATGATTTTTCTAAAATCAATGAGCTCATTATTTCTTATAGCACAGCAGTGTAACATCATGATCATAAACCACTACTTGTTTAGTCATTTCTCAGTTCCCCGATATCTCCCTCTTCATTATAAAAGCTCTTCACTCCATTCCTTTTTCATGTGAGATAATTTTTGCACATTATTCTTCTCCCTTTTCTTTTCTCCCTCTTTCTCACCTGTTAATTTAATTTAATTTTTTGTTATCATATAGAGTCAACTGACCCTGTGCCCTCCGTCAAAGTACACTCCTTCTAATGGTTTTAGTGAAGATAAAATTCTTAGGAGTTAGAAAAATCATCTTTCCATATAGGAATATGAATAGTTTAACCTTAGTTAAACATCTATTTCCCCTCTCCCCCAAAGGAGTATATTCAATTTTGCTGTGTAGGTAATTATTCTTTGTAATCCTACCTTCTTTGCCCTTCAGAACATTACATTCTCTATCTCCAGATATTTAATGTAGAATTTCCTAAATCTTGTATTGTCCCTTGTAAATCCCTCACGATTTCACCCATTTACTTTTTATGCTTCTCCTAAGTCATTTGTGCATTTGAAAGTCAAATTTTCTACTCAGCTCTGGTCTTTCCATTAGGAATGCATGAAAATACTCTATTTTGTTAAATGTGCACTCTCTTCCTGAAGGGTTATACTCAATTTTGCTGGGTAGGTGATTTTTGCCCATGATGCTAGCTCCTTTGCCCTTTGTATTAAAGTTAGATTCTGCTCCTCAGGTAGGGAAGGAGCACTCTTTCAAGCTTGAAGCTTCTTCTCCTTCTCCTTCCCCTTCTTCTTCCTCTTCTTCCTCCTCTTTTTCCTCCTCTTCCTCTTCCTCTTCTTCTTCCTCTTCTTCTTCTTCTTCTTCTTCTTCTTCTTCTTCTTCTTCTTCTTCTTCTTCTCCTTGTTTTAGGAGTTAGTAAGTTTTCAGTTATTCCAAGGTGGCATGTACCAAGGTCGCTGCTCTCCTGGCTTGTGCTCTGATGTGTGACTGACCACAAACACTCTTTTCTACCTTCAAATATGTTCAGTGTCCCCACTCCTACTAGTGTCCCTCTTTACCCTGAAATTGTGATCTAGTACCACATACGGGCAACACAACAAAGTCCTGCTCCAAGTGCCAGTGAAAGGTCCCCTGAAATCTTCATCTGACCAGTTGTCTGACTTCCTTATCATCTGTCAGTTAAGAGTTCTGGAAGCCTCTGCTACTGATTCAGTTGCAATCAGGACCTTCTTCTTCCTTACCAGGGCAGGAACTGTGCTGTTCTTTCACCAGAATAGGCTTTCCTTGCTGTCCTTCTGAGTTGTTTTGAGTGAGAAGCTATTTCACCCCATGTTTTGTTGTTGTTTCTGTCACTTAAGAATTCAACATTCAACATGTTAATGTTGTTTGGAGTGAAATTTGGGAGAGCTCAAGTGAATCCCTCCATTATCCCACCATCTTTATTTTTCACATGTAACAGATCTTAGAAATGTTTCCATCCAATATAGAAATATAATAAGTAAGCTTTAATGATTAAAAAGACACATTCTCCAAAATTCAAAAATTGCTATCTAAAGTTTTGTTTACTAAAATTTCTATATAATTGAAATTATGATATACCTAGCATTTGTTTAATACTCCATGTTTCTGATACCACTTTCTTATCCACATTCTAATCTAATTATTGCTCCTCACAATAATCTTATATGAATACATTGCTTGCATTTAGTGGATGAAGTTTGGACTGAGCAAATTGATGTTTAGCTCATGATTGGATATCTTCCATAAGTAATAAGTCAAGTAACCAAAGATTAGTGACCAAGATTAGTGCCCTAACCTGTATCTTCTATTTCTTGCAAGGGAACACATCTGAATTCTTGATAAACTTTTCTCATCATACAATAAGAGAAAAAATGAAAAGGAAAAAAAAAGAAGAATGGATGGAAGGAAAGAAAGTAGGAATGTAGGATAGAAGGAAGGAAGCAAGGAATGAAGGAAAAAAGGAGGGGAAAAAGGGAGGAAGGGATGAAAGAACAAAGAAAACCACAAATCAAGAAATGAAGAAAATGAATCAGCCTGTTAAAATTAATGTAATTTTTTCTTCAAAGTTGAAAGTCAGAGATCAGGAGAAAGTATAGAAATTTTTTGCTAAAAAATCTCTAGTATATTAATGCCCTTATATGAACTTGTAGAAGTTGCAAAGGAAGAAGAATAAATCAATCACAACCTGGTTTAAATTCTAGCAGACCTTTGAATATACTGCATTTTACATATAGTACTAGAGAATTTTTGATTGATCTCCTTGGAATGTTCTGTTTCTGATTACTTGTTATCTCCTCTCTTTCTTTTCTTCTTCTTGACTACTTGGTTATACACATCTGTCTAACCCATAAAATACAACACATTGGAAAAGAGACATATGGGTCTCTGTGCTTGGAAAGTATGGACTTAATTGTGCCTTAAAGGTTTATTTCTTTATAGTCAGCCATATGTTGTATTTAGCATTATGTATAATAATAAGGTCTGACAAAGGCAAGACTGAAAACAATGGATTTGTGAACATAAAAACAGATGGAATTGTATTTAATAAAGTTAAAGGTACTATAGCATTCCCCAAACAGTGAGCTCTCTGTATCATTATTTCCTAACATTTTGGATCCTCTTACATTTCTTACCTTTGACCTTTAATTTTAGAGAATATATTGTTTTCTTTAGAGGCTGAGAATATACAAACAATCCTATTTGTAACAAGTGGATTTATAATGAGGTATTGAAGAGTCCAAGACCTTGATTTGGAATCAGTTGTCTGTGATTGTTCTAACTCTTAATATTTTTTACTAGCTGTCCCCCATACCTGCAAACTCTTCCTTTTTATTTCTGCCTCCTGGTTTCCACTATGGCATAGCTAAAATTACATCTTCTGTAAGAAGTTATGATGGAACCTATTTAATTTTAGTGCCTTACTTCCCTTGATTATCTCCAATATCACCTGTACATTTCTTGCTCATAAATATTTTTTTGAATTTTGTCTTCCCCATTTGACTGTAAGCTCCATGAAAAGAGATAGTCTTTTATCTTTCTTTGTATCCCTAGCACTTTCCACAATCAATTAATTAGTCAACAGCTTTAGACTAAGAGTAAAAAGTCCTTGGAAATGGATTGATATTGCACAGAAATGGTCTACATATGTACCAGGGTTTGGTTGTGTCCTAGGGCAGAGGTGTCAAACTCACAACCCAAGTTTCCCACAAAACTCCCAAGTGGGGCCTGCAGATTAAAATGTAATTAGGAAATGTTTAAGGGAATAAACAAAAATAAAATACAAAATAGATAATGTTAATTAGGGGTTTTCAAAGTCAATATGCAACCTGCATACATTTCTTATTTGAGACCACTAATTCAGAAGATGTCTATGAACTATCAGAGTATTTCAGAACCTGCGTATGATGTCTGGTGAAACTAGTATGGAAAAAGTACTTTAGATGGGGAGTAAGTATACAGCCCTTAGCTTTGGCCTCAGTCTAGTTCTATTTCTTTTCCTTCCCTATCCTCCTAACCCTACTACTTTCTTGTGATCCAGAGAAGACATTTGCAAGTATTCAAGTCTTTAGAAGATTTGGACTTTCCATCAGAGTCTTAGTAGTACGCCCAAATTATTTGATGCCAATGCCTGCTTTAGGGACCCAGGACAAAATGAACATAGATTTATGGCTCCACAAAGAGTCCAGTAAAGAAACTACATGATACCCAAGGGGAAATTATTAATTACTCCACAAAAAGGAAAAAAGACCTTAAACAGTCAGAAGTCATAAGTTACTTCGTTGTAACATTTGTTTTCTAAACTTTAGGCTACTTTCCCCTTTAGAATATTATAAATTTTTTGGTGGGGATGTTCTGAATTACCCTTCCTTACATTGCTAGCTTAGTAAATATAGGCATGAGTGGGAGTTGAGATATATATTTATGTATATATGTATGTATGTATGTATATATGTATTTCAAATGGGTTTTGAAAGAATGGCATTCAGTTTTACTATTCTTTTAAAAACTTCTTTCTGATTAGCTGTTTCAATTTCCTTCTTTTTTGATGTTGTTATATTTCCTGCATTGGGTGGCGTGTTTCTAAATTATTTGGAATTTTGAAGAGGAAAATATGGTCAAGAATATCTCACACTTGTCCATCTCAGGATATCCAGTTTTACTTACACTAATAAAAAACATAATGAAGATACACCAGAAGCATGTTTGTGCCTACCAAATGCCAGAAAATCCAACATTAAATATTTAATTATTAATCATGCAAGCTTTGAAATCTTTCCATTTTATTTACAACTTGTCTAATAGTGACAGTAAACATACTCATTCTCATTATAAACTAATTTAGAACAGTAATTTGCCCATTTAAAAATGTATATCAATGTAATATATGCCCATATGATAAAATAATTATAATTACTATTAACAACTTTAGAAAGAAAACAACAGAGTTTGTTGCAGGCAAGTAATGTAATGAAAAAAACTAATGGACTAAACAGGAGAAATTGACAAGCACAATTCCCACAACAAGAAAAATTTGTTACTGATGATGAAATTGACTAATAACCAGGATGGAAGTTGTGAAATTATAGTGAAAGCCCTCTAGGGTAAAATTAATTCCTTTATAACAATTTAAAGAAGCACGCAAGGAAATTGTTTGTGCCAGATGGGACAAGGAAGGCATCACGAATAAAAATGAGCAGCATTCTTTTTCTACTTACAAATATTTGAATTAAGATGATGGCAGCATATCTAATTAATGAAATAAAGGTGCTGGTGCCTGCACAAAATTTAAAGATTTTCCCATCTGTATAAATAGATTTGTGCAGAGAGTGTGTGGCTGCATTTCAATAAAGCATTAAGACTTAATCTTGATTGGAGCATACATTGTATTCTTACTGCTTCATCCTCTAAGGCAGCACATGAAAAACCTTTGCGTTTTATATGTTGTTTAATATTGTGAAAAGTTTTCAGAACTGTTTGTGATGTACTTTTATCTGACATAATTTATTTGCCAATGCTACATCAAGTGTAATTTTCTCCATAGGACTTTATGAATAAAAATAACACTGTATTATATCACCAAAGTTTCAACCCTCAAAGATCTTACCTTTTCCAAATTCCTGAAGCAGATTATCTATTCCAGACACTGCTTTAAATCTTGTTTTAGTCATTTACCATTGGTGTGACCTCAGACAATTAATTTAATTCTAAGCCTCAATTTCCTCATCTGTAAAATGGGATAATAGTACCTACTTCACAAGATTAATGTGAGGATTAAATGGAATAATACATTTTTGCTTTAAAAGTGTTAACATAAGTGCTGACTGTTTTATTAGCTACTGCATTTTAACACATAAGATGCACTGGATGCTCACTCACAGTTGGTGTCCTTCATTCTCAAAGAGGACCGAAACGACATCGCTATGTTAGAGTCTAGGTACAGTGTGTCCACCTGTGGCTGATCAGACCAATATGAACACAGAACACTCTACCACAGGTCAGGCAGAAGCAGTCCATGTGAAGATATGGAGTGCAGATATCTCTAAATTTGTGCATCTAACATTTATTTTGATGTACTGAAATTCTGCTTCACTTAGAGAGCATGGCACATTCTTTGTAGTGGTCCCACCATGCCATGAACTTAGTTACTTGAACTCATAACCAAGGGAAAAATTGAGCAAACAGCAATGTATACTTACTATTGACGTGTCTGAGGTGTTCTGTGGGCTCTTGTGTTTATCCTGCCTAACGTGTTGATTGGTTTCAGGTCTTAGGGAAATTCTAAACCTGTGAGTTGTTGTGTTTGTCTTTCATTTTTGAAGAGGACCATGACAACAGGGACTTGCAGTTAACTTTGATTTGAGTGAGGGAGGGCTGTACAAGGTCACCAGTCTCACTTTCTCAACCAGAGCCATCTGAATCCAGTGACCAGATATTCATCAGGACAATTGGAGATGGCCCAGGATGCAATGGGAAACTCTGGCCCTTTTAGGCCAGAGTCAGAGCCTTCAGGCTCTCACTTTGAGTGAGGTGAGGCTCATTCAGTGAATAGGTCTCTTAAAGAAGTGAGTCAAGGAATGGCCCTTTCATTAAAAAAATATAATTGGGAGGGGAAGACCCTCCTGGTTACTAGCCAAAAGGGGAACAGTTACTATTGACAGCCGGTAGGTGGAGAAGAGGTTGAGGAATAGATTAAGACCTGGGTGAGGAACCAAAGAAGGGATATCAGCTGGAAGGATATTGAGACAGAGCACCAGTAAAGTCAAGAAGGGGGGGGGTTGTTGGAACCGGTTTCCCTTTATCTTCTCCTGAGAATTATTGGTCACCAAATCTACCCTGCCACTTCATCCTCCATCATATACATTGACATCCCATTTAGCTCATCTTTGTCTCAGTTTTTTTTCTCTATCACCTCAAAATTTACATTAAAGCAGATGCCTCTAGATCAGACTGGAGGCCCCTGACAAATTCATTCTTCTCAATCTTCACTAAGTACACTTTGCTATGTCTGCTAGGACCAAAATGGAATTGATTGGATTTGAAAGTAAGATTTATATCAATGAAATGAATATGGCTTAAGTATTGTAGAATGAGGGAGCCCTAATTTCTTAAAAAGATCTAGCATTCAGACACTTTTTAAATAGTAAAGCTAATTTCAGCTATCATGAATAAATTGTGACACCTTTCAATTTCTATATCCCAAGGCATTCCTCCACGTAGGCCAAAGACTTTCAAAATTATGTAGGATGTGAACTTTTATTTCAGAAGTAAACTTAAAGCTTAAACATAATAGAATCAGAAAAGAAGGTGAGGAGTATTTGTGAATTATTTCAGATTATGTAATAGCAGAGTGCTTCCTTCCAAATAACACACCAATCTCAGAACCTACCAAGACTCTCCTTTACACTCCCTTTCCCTCCTTTTTTTCTCTCTTCCTCTGTGTATATATGCATGTATGCATGTATGCATGTATGTATATACATATGCTTACATACATATAACTGCCTCACTTTAATCTCTCTCTGTGTTTCTATCTCTCTTTGTCTCTCTCTACATAAATACACATATACGTACATATAAATGTATATTTACATACATATCCCTTTATCCCATTTTACTTCTTTTTCTGCTTTATTTAATTTGCCATAGAAGAGGTTAGATTATATATTTACATATTTTCTTCAATTTATTGGATACAGTACATGTAAAAGGCATACAATAAGCGGAATATTCCTTAGTAAAATAACTGAAGTCAAAAGGGAATAGTACGGTTTTGGGGTTGTTTTTTTTTTACATTTCATAGGATACTCAACTGAGTTTTTGTTTCTAATTTTCTTTGGGTAAAAATTCATTTGCAGTATAAAAGCAAATCATACACTTTCTCTACAGTTTTTAAAAAGGTCACATGAAAGTGATATTTTTCTCATGAAAACTGTCAACAGATCAATATTTTCTGACTGTGATTAAAATTTTCTGCCAGGGGAATGTCTTACAGGCGTGATACAAAATATAAAAAAAAAAAACTTGATGGGAAATGGAATACATATTAAAAAAAAAAAAAGAAATTTATCAGTTGGAGACTTCCAGGTCAATCATCTATGAGATTACTCATTTCCCATAAATTTCTTAAGGAATTTTTGAGCTTTTGTTGTTGTTGGGTGTGTGAATATGCCTGTGTGTATATATGACAAGTTCAACATTTAAAAATACGAATGATTCATTTTAAAATTTTCTTTTTCTTAAGATGTTCTATCCAGTACCTGGACAGGGAGCCATCCCTAAGAAAAGAAAAGAAAAAACAACCTGTTAAAGCAATGAAAATGTAAACTGAATTTTATACTTGTAGTCATCCACATCCATAAGAAAGAAAAGGTAGAGCATTTTCTCATTTTTCCTGCGGAACCAAGATTGATAATAACAGTTACACAGCATTCAGTTGGTTTTTCCCCTTCTTTTGAGAAAATTTGCACAATTATGGTCTCAGTGTATATTTTCTGCTGGTTTTATTTAGTTCATTCATAAATGCCCATACTTCTTTGATATGTACATAATCATAATTCATCATATTCAAGAATATAGTATTATGTTCCTGTAACACAATTAAAGGCACAGCTAATTAGTTTCAATCTTTTGCAAGCACAAAAAAGTGCTTTAATGAAAATTTTTGTATATCATATATGGTTTCATCTTTGACACTGGAGTATAACTCCTGCACTTCAATCCCTTAGTCAGACATTTGGAAATTTTAATCACTTTCTTAGCATAAATTCAAATAGCTTTCCAGTATCGTTGAACTTATTCACAACTTTTTTGATAGTTTTTCCATATATTCTGTTCCATAGTGATCTAAGCATCTTTTACCATCTTTAACAGTTTGTTGCATGAGTCTCAGGCTCCTTTCTAGTTTTCTCAGCAGTTCTTGTCAAGTAGGAAGTTTTTGCCTCCCCCATAATATTTAAAGGTTGATCGGGGCATTAATTAAAGCATTTGGTTATATGATTTCTTCCTTTCTTCCTTTTATATAATTGCACTGATTCATTTTTCTCTTTTTTAATCCAAAACAAATAGATTTGATTATTAAACATTTATAATTATAGGTCTGAAAGTGCTACTGCCACTTTTCTCTCCATTATGTCTCTTGAAACACTGGTTACCTTCTAAGTTATGGTTTTATCTAGCTTTAGAATAGCATTTTCTTGGTAGTTGTAAATTTATAAATGCATTTAAATATCCTCATCACAATCCAACCATGGGTAATATATATCCATCCCATATAAAGTACTTGGAAAACCTTGACTATAAATTCTATAAATGATAGTTATTCATTCAGTTTTTTTTTGAAGAGTTTTATAATTTCATCATACTTTGACTGTATCTTGGTAGAATTTTTGTGTTTGTGTCTCTCATGACCTATGCTCAAGTTCTCCTTCTGACATATTGTTTGTGTGGTCCCAAATAAGTCAATTAATCTCTCAGTGGTCTAGGCAACTCTCTAAAATTGTAATTTGCAAATAAGTAACTGCCTTGCATTGATAGAGGTAGTTTTCTGATCCATTCTTTCTATCAATGAAATTGAAACTCTAGTCTCTACCTTATATACCTATGTCATAGGGCTGTTATAAAGAGATCAACTGACTTATTGTATGTAAAGTATTCTGGAAAATTTAAAGTGAAGTTTAAATAATGATTATTTTTATTATTTCATTCTTTTATTAAAACAAAGTTTAGAGAGAAAAAGTGTAAGGATATGTCTTATTAACATTCTATGATATTTCAAGTTGTCAGTGAAAACATTTAAATCATTATTTTTAAATAATTGAATAGTAGTATCCTTGTATCATTGATTTATATTTGGAAGAGACTGTAGAGGCCATCTAATTCAACGTTCTCATTACAGATGAGAAAAATGAGTTCAGAAAAGCTGTGACTGGAACTGGGTCACATAGGTAATAAAAGTAGGAGTACAGATTTAAAACCAGATCTTCCTATCTCCCAGGTTAGTCCTACATCAATTATGCCACACTGTAAGCTTAAAGTATCTTTGGGACTACTGTAGTGGGAGATAAAATGTGGAAAATTATGGTTCCCTCATGTTGTTCCAACATCACTTTATTTTTTCTGTTATTTTTGTAAAATTTTGAAAACTTTTCATTCCATGTGGATTAAGGAGCATCATATTAAGTATATTGATGTAAATTGAAGAGTGTCATTCTTAAATTTTACATTCAATGAGAGCTTTTGTCATTTATGTGAGAAAAAAAGTTTAATATATAGTAACATCATGGTTCCTCTGTAGTTCATTTGCTAAGTTTCCCAGGATATCATATTTATAGTTTTCAGATTTATTTTATGCTAATGTGCAAAGTCAAGTGAGCTTCTAGTATATAATTCTTGTTACCTGAGGCTATTTTTTTCAGCATTCAGTGATATGTTTCCCACTTTCAAAGGTTATGAGTTAAAATCTGAATTAAACTGTAACTCTGAGCGGTTTGACAAACTTCCCACAATTTGTAACAATGAAGTGATTCTGAATTACCAGTGTTAACAATTTATTATCATCATTTTTGATGGGATCAGATTAAAATGATGCTGGGGCAAGTTACTATGCTACTTTGAGTCTTTTATAATTAATATTTCATGGATTATACAAATTGATAAGAAAATGACAAAATTTTATATTAAGTGGATTATGTTCATTCTCTCTCATCTCATTGAAAATGCCATTAGCTCTCAACAATAAGTGGCACCTACAAAAAACCACCATATGTCAGGGCATAAAAAACACAAAAACTTCAAATTTAAATGCAGAAAAGCAGAAGTGTTAAAAAATTATTTTTATATCATGATGCAGTAAAAACATATGTGTAATAAAGGGCCATGGAAAGATAGATAAAAACTAAATGGAAACTAAATAATCTAATCCTAAAGAAAGAGAAGAAATAATAGACACGATCAGTGATTTCAAAAGTAGAATGACAATAATGAGACAACACAGTAAAAGTTATGAGAAGCAGCCAAAGCAGTTCTTAAGGACAAGTTTATATTTCTAAGTAGTTAAATGAACAAAATAGAGAAAGAGGAGATCAATGAATTGAGTATGCCACTAAAGAAACTAGAAAAAGAGAATAAATTAAAAATCTCTAATTAAAAGCCAAATTAGAAATTCTAAAAATCAAAAGGAGAGATTAATAAATTGAAAGAAAACTAGTGAAGTAATAAATACAGCTAATAAGCACTTTAAAAAACTAATAAAATAGATAAATATTTGATTCATTTGATTTAAAAAAAGAAAAAGAAAGAAGAAAATCAAATTATCATTATCAAAAATGAAAAAAGGGTGAACTCACCACCAATGATGAGGTAATTAAAACAATAATTAGCAGCAGTTTTGCCCAAGTATATGCCAATAGATTAGTCAATATAAATAAAATGAATGAATATTACATACATATATAGATAATAGCTATATCCATATACACACACGTACAAATGTGTGTGTGTGTGTGTGTGTGTGTGTGTGTGTATCTGGGCATGTGCCCAGATTAACAGATGATACTTAAATGACCCCATTTTAGAAAAATAAATTGAACAAAACCATCAATGAACTCCCTCAAAAAATTTCCAGGGCAAGAGGGATCCGTGAGTAAACTCTACCAAGCAGTTAAAGATCAATTAATTCCAATACTGTATAAACTATTTAGAAAAGTAAGTGGATTCATACCAAATTCTTTTATGACACAAATATGTTGCTGATACACAAAACAGGACGAGCCAAACAGAGAAAGAAAATTATAGTCCCATTTCCCTAGTGAACATTGAAGCAAAAGTTTTAAATAATATATTGGCAAAGAGGCTACAACATTTTATTAACAGTATAATACATTATGACCAGGTGGGTTTTATACCAGGAAGCAGGGCTGATTTTATATTAAGGAAAATTATTAGGACAATTGCTAATATAAATAACAAAACCAACATAAATCATATAGTTATCTCAATAGATACAGGACAAAATAGCTTTTGAAAAAATATAGCACCTATTCCTATTAAAAACATCAGAAAACATGGGAATAAATTGAATTTTCCTTAAAATTATAAGCAATATCCATCTAAACCCATCACCAAACATTACTTGTAATGGGAATAAGTGAACATTCCCAGTACAATCATCGGTGAAAAAAAGATGCATATTATCACCACTGTTATTCAGTATTGTACTAGAAATATTAGCTTTAGCAATAAGAAAAGAAAAAGAAATGGAAAGAATTAGAATAGACAATGAGGAAGCAAAACTATCACTCTTAGCAGATGATATGATGGTAGAGAATCCCAGAAAATCAACTTAAAAAAATCTATCAAGAACAATTAGCAAGTTTAGCAAAGTCACAAGACATAAAATAAACCCATATGAATCATTAGCATTTCTATATTACCAATAAAGTCCAGCAGCTAGAGAAAAAAAAAGAAACTTCATTTAAAATAATCATAGACAATGTAAGACATTTGGGAAACTGCCTATCATGACAAACCACGGATCTATATGGATACAATTAAAAAATAATTTTTACACAAATAGAGCTAAACAATTGGGAAAATACCAACTGCTCATGGATAGTTTGAGCTAATATAGTAAAGATTATAATTCTACCTAAATTAATTTGCTTATTTAGTTCCATACCAATCAAACAACCAAAAATATTTTATAGAGCTAGTAAAAAACTAACAAAATTCATCTGGAAGAGCAAAAGGTCAGGAATAGCAAAGTAATTAATGAAAAAATATAAAGAAAGGCAGTCTAGCTGTACCAAATCTAAAACTACATTATAAAGCAGCAATCATCAAAATTTTCTGATGCTAGATAAGAAATAGATTGGTGGATCAATGGAATAGGTTAGGTTAATAAAGCACAGTAGTCAGTGACTATAGTAATCTACTATTTGATAAACCCAAAGACTCCAGCTTCTGGGATAAGAATTCATTATTTAACAAAAACTGCTGAGAAAACTGAAAAATAGTATGGCAGAAACTAGGCTAGACTAACACCTCACACTCTAAACCAAGATAAGGTTGAATGGGTACATGATTCAAACATAAGGGATGATATGCTATGAAAATTAGGAGAGCAAGTAATAGTTTATCTGTCAGATCTATGGAGAACAGAAGAATTTATGACCAGTCAAGAGATAGAGAAAATTATGAAATACAAAATGGATAATTTTGATTACATTAAATTTCAAAGGTTTTATACAAACAAAGAAATGCAACCAAGACTAGAAGGAAAGCATAAATGTGGGAAAGAATTTTCAGGTAATGATCTCATTTCTCAAATATATAGAGAACTGAGTCAAATTTATAAGAATACAAGTCATTTTCTCATTGATAAATGGTAAATGGATGTGAACTGGCATGTTTCAGATGAAGAATTTAAAGCTACCTATAGTAATAGAAGTGGAAATTAAAACAACTCTGAGGTACCACCTCATACCTATCAGGTTGGCTAACATGACAGAAAGGAAGATGATAAATGTTGGAGAAGATATGGAAAAACTGAACACCAGCATCTTTTTGGTGGTGTTGAGAACTGATCTAACCATTCTGGAGAGCAATTTGGAACTGTACCCAAAGGGCTATAAAACTGTGCATAACCTTTGATCCAACAATGGCAATACTGAATTAGTATCCCAAAGAATTTGTAAAAAAGGAAAAAGGACCTATATATTCAAAAATATTTATAGCAACCCTATTAGTGGTGGCAAAATGTTGGAAATTGAGGGGATGCTTATCAATTGGGGAATGGCTGAACAAGTTGTGGTATATGAATGTAGTGAAGTACTGTTGTTCTGTAAGAAATGATGAACAGGCAGATTTCAGAAAAACTTGGAAAGATTTCCATGAACCAATGCTGAGTGAAGTGAACAGATTGGAAGAACATTGTATACAGTAACAGTAAAGTTGTATGATTAACTATGACATATTTAGCTCTTCTCAGCAATACAATGATTTGACAATTCCCAAAAACTCATGATGGAAAATGCCAGCCACATACAGAAAAAGAACTGTGGGGTCTAACTGCAAATCAAAGCATACTATTTTCACTTTTGTAAATTTTTCTTTTTTGTGATTTTTCTCTTTTGTTCTGATTCTTCTTTCACAACATTATTAATGGGAATATATGTTTAATATGACTATACATGTATATCAGATTGCTTGCCCTCTTGGGGAGGGAGGAGTGGAAAAAGGGAAGGAGAAAAATTAGGAACTTAAAATTTCACAAAAAGTGAATTTTGAAAACCATATTTATATGTAATTGGAAAAAAAGAAAATGTTATTAAGGAAAAAAAGAGAAAAAGAAAGAAAAGGTCATTAGCAGATGGAATAATAAATATGACACACACGTTCCTTTTCCCATATGATTTTGATCTCCTCCAATTTTGTTAAGTGTTTCATTCCACTGCAGATTATAAGTATTTGGTTTTGCAACTTTTATTCGAATTGTTCTTGAGGTTTTGTGGTTTGAGAGTTTAAACAATTTAGCCTATGAGAGTGGTTTGCTTCCAATATAGATTGTGAATTAAATTCTCTAAGATATTTTGAGGTTAATATTTTCATTTGGGGGCTTTGTCTCTTGTAATTCTATAAAATATAGGAATTTTCTGATATATTTTTCTAGCTACTAAGTCATGTCTTGCTGGTTGTTTGGTGAATGTCAGCTATTTACTGCCCACATGGATAAATTGCTCAGTTTTTGTAATTTCCTTTTATAATCTACATTGATCACTAAATATAGGTTAGTCTCAATATGATTTTGCATTGTCATCACAAAACTTTCCATTTCCATGACATAATTGAAGAAATAGCTCTATGTTGCATAATTTTATGTCTATAGAGTTCTCTTAGTTCATGTAAATGTATCCGATAGAGAACTTTCTTATTCCATTCTGGACCCTTAAATCTTCTATCAGTTCCATTTAGAGGTAGAGGTAAGCTACTTTTAGGTATGTTTTACAAATCCAGTAAAGTACTGGGGTAAATAACCTTTACTCTTGCTTGGTTAAATGATTTCTGATTTGTTGTAGTGAGATCTAAGAAATCTGCAGTTGAAGTTGTGTCTGACTTTTTTCCCTTTATTTTTCTAAATTATTTGATTTATTAGTTAATTTGGGAAGTGGTGCAGCACGGTTGGATCTCCCTATCTTGCCCAGGCTGGAAGTGCAGTAGCCATTCACATTCCTAACACCATGAAGATATTTGTAATTTATGTAACAGGAATAGCTAAAAAGACTGATAAGGTAAAAAAAAAAAAAAAAATGAGTGACCCTCAGGGGTCTGTTCTGACCTTTTTCTCTTCTTCTATACTACCTATCTGAGTGAAATTATCACTCCTGTTTGTTGAACTATCATTTTTATGCTGATTATTTACAGATCTGTATATTCATCCTTAACCCCCCGCCCTGAGTTGCAATACTATATCACCAAATAAATGTCTTTTGAATAGCTCGAACTGGATATCCATCAAACATATCAAATTCAACATATGCTAAATGCACTCCATGGTATTTTTCCCAAACCCTGCCTCACTCCTAACTTCCATAGTTGTAGGCTTTTTTTTAAATTTTTTTTTTTCTGTACTCTCCTCTTCATAATTCCTCACAGTATAGTGACATTCAGGTACTATAGTTTATTCAACCATTTCCTAAGTGATTGGTATCCCTTTAGTTCCCAGTTCATTACCACAAAAAGAGCTGCTAGAAATATTTTGTATGTGTGTGTCCTTTTCCTTTCTTTATGATCTCTGTCCTACAAGGATAGGCCTAGTGATGGCATGACTGGGTCTGGAGGCAGAGTTCCAAACTGCTTTCCTTTGTGGGTTGACAAGTTCACAACTCTACCAATACTGTATTGCTGTGCCTGTTTTCATTCCCATTTCAAGGTCTTTCATTTTTACTTTTGGCAATCTCTGCCAATCTGATCAGTGGAAACTGGAAGTGGAATTCAGAGTTGCTTTAATTTTCATTTTTCTGATTATTAGTGATTTGGAAATTTTTTTTTATTATGGTCAGTGTTGGTCTGAATTTCTTCCTCTCAGAACTGCCTATTCATATCCTTTGATATTCTATATGAGAAATCACTTTTATTTTTGGTAAATGTTCATCAATAGCTTATCTATCTTAGAAATGATATCATTAACAGAGAAATTTGCTCCAAAGATTTTTCCTAATTCCCTGTTTCTCTTTTGATATGATCAGTATGAAATCTTGGTAGAATTTTTTTAATTTCATATAATTAATATTGCCCATTTTACAATGTGGAATCCTTTCTATCCCTTGTGTGGTCATGAATCCTTGCTATAAATGTAGATATGAAATAAAATGTTTTTCTTACTAATCTATTTATGATATAATACTTTATGTCCAAGTCACGTGTTCATTTATAGTTTGGTTCAGTTTGGGATTTTGGCCTGTATCTATTTTCCGTCAGAATTGCAGGGGTTTTTTTCCAGTTATTTTTTTTCTATTGGAATGAGCAGTTTTATTAGTATTCCACAGCAAAGCACATTAGTAATTTGTAACCAAGCATTAAATTCTCATCCTGTGTCTTAAAGAGAGTAATCGGTTTTCTTCATGATGCATTATGTTTTACTGAATTTGTTATAGATTGTCATTTTTGCAGACATCCATGAAATCCCTGACACAAGGGCTACTGCCAACCTTGGGAAACACTAGGCTCCGTGGGCAGGCCCAGTGCTTATAGTCACTTTTTAATTTAATGCCAGCCTATCTATCGGCCCAAAATGTTTCTTTGAAGATAGCCTTCTCCACAGCAAAATGTACCCACATGCTCTCTTCCAAATACAAAAACTCTGAGTTAGAAATGTTGTATAATGTGGTTTATTTTCCTACCAATTTCTCTCCTGTTACTTACTAAAAGTAACAGTTCCTACCTTTTTGTTTCCTGATGGCACAAACCTCTCTCACAATGCAAATCTTCAATCAGGGAGACAGACACATCATGATATAATAGTGTTAGCAATCTCTTTGGTTGTAGTTTGTTTTTCTTCAAGCTAATATTTTTAAAAAAATGCAACTAGAAATAATTTTTCTGGAATCTAAAAGCATCTTCCATTGAAATACAAGCTTGTTCTCATACTGGCATCACATGGTCAGGTTTAAAAAAAATCTACATTCCCATAGCATCTACTATCAACATTATATTAAGTAAATAAATTTGAATGAACAGAAAATGTCTATGATTCAGAGAAGCCATTTCAAAGAAACTTAGTTTGGAGAAGACAGTGGCAGAAGGTATGAGCAGCAGAGGACACTCTAGATACCGTCCATGGCCTTGAATGTTTCTTCTGAGATCCTCACTTGATTTTTGCCTGGGTTTCATCCTGCTTCCCTCCTTCACCAAAGTCTTCTTTTCTGGGGCCTGCATCTTCCAGGACACAGCAGAAAGGTTGCGAGAAACCATTCCCTGGGATTTCTGGGACTTGGTGGAGACCATACAGGAGACCATACAGGAAACCAAGAGCAATCTCTTTTTTTGTTGGAGGGTCTCTTGTTACTGTTGGTTACCAATGTTGCAACCTGAGTAACCAGGTTCCAAAAGTCTTTCAATTACCAGAGTCCTTATCTCCAGACTTTTGGAGTCTCATTTGAAGTTTATGTTGCCTGCGTGTACAGCAGTCATTTCTGTGGTAAGATGGGTGCAAGAGCAGGAGGAAGAAGAGGAGGATCCCAAAGGCCCCTATGCCAAGCGCTGCCGCTGCTGCTGCTTTGCCTCCCCTTTTCCACTTTTCTTTTTCCTTTCTTCTCCAATTGTGAGATCTTAACTCAATAATTTGGTTCTTTGTTTTTATCAAACATTGAGCTTTTGTACTTATTTGTTTCTGTGCATTACATTATGTATAAAATCTGTTCCACTGATTCACCACTATTTGTTAATCATACTAAATCATTTTGATGATTAAAGCTTTCTAGAATTATCTGAAAGGTGTTACCATTAGACCACCTTCTTTTTCACTTAAAAAAAGTATTCCCTTGAGTTTCTTGCCTTTTTATTGCTCCATATGAATTTAGTTATTTTTTTCCTAGTCTAATAATGTAATCATTTGGTGGTTGGTATGGCACTAAATAAGTGAATTGACTTAGGCTCTCGTGGCATTTTATCATATTATCTCAGCCAAACCATGACAATATTTCTCCATTTCTTTTCATAAGTATTTTATACACTATGAAATTATTTTTAATGGAATTCGTCTTTCTACATCTTCCTCCTGGGTTTTCTTGGTAATATACATATAGAAATGCTAATGATTTATGTGAGTTTATTTTATATCTTCAAACTTTGCTAAAGTGAATAATTGATTCAATTTTTCTCTGAGTTGACTCTCTGGGGTTTTCCAGGAAACAATAGTATCTGAAAAAAAGTGCGCACACACACACACACACACACACACACACACTCACACTTATCTATGGCTATATGTATTTATTCTTTTTTGTCCTTGTCTTATTGCGACTGTGAGTATTTCCTTTTATTCTCCCTGGTTTACATATGAAGATCACATTTCTTTCAAAAAGTATCAGATAATCTTTTTTTACTACTTTTAAATAGTTTATATAACATGGGAATTAATTGTTCTTTGTGTTTGTTTTAAATCTATCTGATGCCAACTATTTTCCTTCTGGAGTTCATTTAGATTGTTTATTTGTTTTTTAGGTTTAATTAAGTTGTCTATTT
The DNA here is from genome assembly GCF_028372415.1 of Notamacropus eugenii. Taxonomy (NCBI): domain Eukaryota; kingdom Metazoa; phylum Chordata; class Mammalia; order Diprotodontia; family Macropodidae; genus Notamacropus; species Notamacropus eugenii. The sequence goes on along the minus strand of NC_092872.1, from coordinate 18,939,648 downwards.
CTTATTTTAAAATATTATATTCTTTGTAAATCTTTGTCCATTTCATTTAGACTTCTGGTACTTTGGAGGGAGATAATAGGTAGAGTAATTTCTTCTAATTCTCTTTACTTGCTATTTTTCCTGTAATTCTCTTCATTTCTTTGATTTTGCTTTTTCAATTTAGATTTTCCTCTTTCTTTTTTAAATCAATTTAGAAAAGACTTCCAGGGACAAAGCCAAGATGGCAAAGTAGAGAAAACACTTAGATGAAATCTCACAATATTTCCCTTCAAACAACTTTAAAATAACATTTCAAAAAAAAAGTTCTGGAGTGGCAGAGCCAACAAAAGATCAGAATGAGATATTCTTCTGGCACAGAACCTTATTCAAGGTAAGAAAGAGAGAGCTAGGACATGGAAGTGGAAGCTGGTTCAGAGTCCATGTGAATGAAACATCAATGCTGAGAGTAGGTAATGGTGACAAAAAACAGGAGAAGTTCAGGAGGTCTAAAGACAGAGACAGTAAAGAGACCTGGCCATTGGTCAGAAAGAGATTGCAGGCAACCCAATGAGAGGAGGACCAGATTCATTTGAACAAATCTATTGCCTAAATCCACTTCTGGGTCACAGTTAGAGGGTGGAAAGGAGCACTTTCAGTCAAAAGTGAGTGACAGCTCCAAGGACCAATATTGCTTTTAGTCACAATGGATTGGGCATTCTGAACAGTATCACTTTCAGTTCCAAGAGAACAGGGACCTCGAAGAAAAGTATCAATTGCAATCCCAGGGGATCAGGGATACCTCCAGGGTGATGACCAGAGTACAATCAAGACAGCAGTGACTATACCTCTCCCTAGATTACACAACCTTGGAAACACTGAAAACTTCCCTCCACCCTCCCTGTGTAAATTAGCTCTGCAAACAACAGTATAAAAAACCTGAAGCTTGTGTCCGTACTCCCTCCCTCCTGACAAGAGAAACAGAGCCCAACTTTAAAGTGTAAAGTTAAGAAATAGGATAGGAAAATGAGGAAACCAGTAAAAACAAAAGAATTTGACCTTTAAAAGCAAAACATCTGCAGGTAAAGTTCCAAAGAAAAAAAATGGAACACAAAACCAAGAAGAATTTCTGGAAAAGCTATAAAAGATGAATTTCCAAATTAAATATGAGTGGCAGAGGAAAAATTAAGGCAAAGAATTTAGTGCAAATGAAGAAAATTGTGAAAAGAAAATTAGGAGCTAAATAAAAGAGACACACAGTAGACTGAAGGAAATAATGCCTTAAAAAACAGAATTGACCCAATTGTGAGAGGTACAAAAGTTCACTTATAAAAATAACTCCTTAAAAGGCAGAATTGGTCAAATATTAAAAGAAATACAAAAGTTCATTGAAGAAAATAATTTCTAAAAATTAAAATTAGAGGCAATGACTTCATGAGACTTAAAGAAACAATAAGCAAAATTTACAGAATGTTAAAAAAAAAGAATGTTCAGTATCTGATCAGAAAAACTATTGACTTGGAAGATAAATTGAGGAGAGATAATTTTAGAATGATTGTACTACTTGAAAGCCATGATCAAATAAAGAGCTTGTTGCAATAAATTAATCAAAAAAACTGCCCTTGATATCTCAGAAATGGAAGGTAAAATAGAAATTCGGAAAAAAAAATCTACCTATCACCACCTGAAAGAGATCCCAAAGTAGAAACTTTCAGAGATATTATAATCAAATTACTGAGCTCCTAAGTCAAAGAGAAAATACTTCAAATGGCCATGAAGAAGAGGAAGGGAAAGGGTGAATGGAAGAAATTATCTCATGTAAAACAGATTTGCAAAGAAGAGCCTTTACATTAGAGATGGGAGTGGTGAGAGGAAGTTTTGTGTTCATCCTTCATTGCCAAAGAAGACTGTGTCAACAGAGAAATGATGACATGACTTGCACTTGACTTTGTTTTGGGTTAGGGCAGTCTGTGCAAGATCACCAGCCTCACTTTCTCCTCCTGATCCTTCTGCATCCAGTGACCAGATATTCATCAGGATGATTGGAGATGGCTCTCGCTGGATGCAATGGGAGACCCTAGCCCCATTAGGCCAAGTCTATTCAGGTACTCACTTAGAGTGAGGTAACATCCACTCATTGAATAGGCCTGTTTAAGAAGTAGCCAGGGCATGACCCCTTTAATGAGACCAAGAAAAAGAAAGGCATCAGACTGGGAGGGAAACAGCAACAGTCACTATTGATAATCACTCTAAAGCCAGGAGGGTCCAGAAGAGCCCTTAGGCAGGGGCCCATTGGTGTCCCAGCTTCAGAGTGCAGTGGGTTTAAGGTTTTGGGAAAGAAAAGACAAAACAGGATAAGACAGGGAAGAAAAGGAAAGGAGAGGAGAGGAGAAGAGAGGGTTGGAGAGGGGAGGGGAGAGGAAAATAGGAGAGGGAAGGAGAGAAAACTGGCCAATAAAACTCAAGTCAACTGGGCATCTTTGATGAGAGGCTAGTGGGCAACACTTGAACCTCATTCATATACAAATTTGTTCAAAGAGAGAAAACACACATATTCATTTGGTAAAGACATCTGCCATTACCAACCAAGATGGAGGAAGATAAGGGGTAAGAGAAAAGAAGAGGGTGATAAGACCTAGGATGCATAAAAGAAAGCAAAGGTCAGAAGCAAAACAGACTTTAGAGGAAGGACAGGAAAAAAAAAGTGAATGATTAGGATAAACAGAAGAAAATAGAATGGTAGGAAATTCAGTTAGTAATCATAACTGTGAGTATGGATGGGTTGAAATCCCCCCAAAAACAAAACAGTTGACAGCATGATTAAAAACCCGAATCCAATAATATGTTGTTTATAAGAAACACATAGAGACAGATAGAGACAATCAAAGTTAAAATAAGAAGCCAGAGTAAGCAGAATCCATCATGCTTCAGCTAAATTAAAAAAGCCAGGGTTAGTGGTCTTAGTTACCATGTGGACAGAGCAAAAGCAAACGTGGACTTAATCAAAAGAGATAAACAGGAAAATTACATCTTGCGAAAAGGTATCAATGAAGTAGCATCTATCTATATCGATCTCTATCTCTGTATCTATATATCTATTTGTGTATACATATATATACACTATTGTACTGTATAGTATTGTACATACAATATTTTGTGTGTGTGTATACTTAAAATGGCATAGTATATAAATTCTTAAAGGAACAGTTAACTGAATTACAAGATAAAGTAGACAGTAAAACCTTACTGGGGTGGGGAACCTCAACTTTCCCCTCTAAGTATAACAAATATGAAAAAAAATAGCAAGATGAATAGAATCTTAGAAAAGTTTGATATGAAATACCTATGTAAAAAAATTAATGGGGATAGAAAGTATTTAACATTTTTCCCCTCACAACATTGACCATGTTTTTTGGGTATAAAAACCTCTTGACCAAATGCAGAAAAATCAAAATGTTGAATTACCTTTTCAGACCATAATGCAATAAAATTGTATTTAGTAAAATCCTGATCATACACGATGATCAGGCTAGATTTATGCCAGAAATGCAGGACTTCTTAAATATTAGGGAAACTTTCAGCATAATTGACCATATCAATAACGAAACCAATAATAATCAGAAGATAATATCAATGGATACAGAAAAAGTCTGACAAAATCCAATACCAATTCCCTTCGAAAACACTGGAATACATGGGAATACTGTGTTTTTTCTTAAAACGATAATTAGTATTTACTTTAAACCAGGAAAAGCATTAGCTATAATGGGAATAAATTTTAAGCCTTCCCTAAGAAATCAGGAGTGAAACAAGGATGCGCATTATTATCACTGTAATTCCATATTGTACTAAAAATACTAATGACAAAATTAAGAAAAAGAAAAGGAAATGAAAAGAGTGAAAACAGGTAATGAGGAAATAAAGTGATGACTTTGCAGATAATATGGTGGTTTGGTATAGACTGTACTAATCTAGCATTTGATAAATCCAAAGATCCATGCTTTTGGAAAAGAACTCATAATTTAACAAAAATTGCTGAGAAAACTGAAAAACAGTTTGCTTGAAACTAGGCATAGACATTATATACTAAAATCAATTGAAAATAAATAAATGACTTAGATAAAAGGGTGATATCATAAATTAATTATTGAGCATCGAAAAATATACCTTTTAGGTCTGTGGAAAAAACAAGAGACAGAGAGGAATGCAGGAAGTAATGTAATGAGAAGCAAGCTTTTAACAGAAGCAATGGGAAAGTTAGATGCTGGCTACATTTCTGACAGTTCCCCAGGGATGACTAGCCTGAGAATTCATACCCGTAAATCCAAACTCACTAGTTTTAGCCAGTATCTATGTCTTTATTAGTTATCTACTTGATATATTAAGAATTAAGAAATTCAGAAATCAAGAAAAATCAAGCAAAGAATTTATTTAATGGAATGGAACAGGATGGACAGTGATTACAAAACTTCGTCTCATAAAACTGAGAATATTTTTCCTCAAATACATACAATGCTAGTGGAAATGATGACCATATATACAGTTCACAAGTAAAACACACATATATCTATATATAGACACATTTAATATTATGTATACATATACACTAAGCATGCAAACATACAATATATACACACACATATATGTATATGCATACATATACAAAATGTTATATATATACATATGCAATACATTACACACATATACATATACATATTTATATACTATACATGCACACACATGTGTATGAATAAACACATTGTGGACAAAGTAGCTCATACCTGTACCTATGTTGGGCTAATGTCCTTCTACAATGTACTCCATTCCTCATATGATGGAAGATCTGTCAAATGTGGTATCTTCAACTAGGTATGTATACTAAAAATTACCATGGCCTCCTTCAAGATGCCTTCCCTAATTCTCTAGTTCTTTGTGACATAAGCCTTCCTCCATCATTCTTCATTTATTTTGACTCTGACGTGTATATAATTTTCATCCCTCCATACCTTACTTGTGTTGTTCCATATACTGAGAATATCTTCCCTCACCCCATTCTTTACCTCTGTTGAACTTAGGTGACATAATGGTTGACTTATCATCATTTAAGATCACTTCTGGATTTGAAAGTCTCCCAATATATCATTCTATGAAATATGAACAGTGTGATATTATAAATTCTTCTAAAAGGAAGATCCTTAGTAGGCACATAAATACTGTTTGTAAAGGAGTATAAAGACAAAGAAAACATGAAGGAATCTGAAAGGATTGAGGGTATTATCTTATTATGACCTAAGTTAAACCAGAATTGAAAAGACCCTAGCCTGATCAATTGCTAGTTTGTGGGTTTTATTTTTGCTTGTTTTTTCATCAAATCACTGAAATGACATTTTCCCATTTTTTACTACTTCAATTTTTCAATGTAATATTTTAATATATCTCATGATTTTGTTTTTCTCCATGGGACAGACTATTTGTGAACACTTTTCCCCCACCTCCCTCAATCATATTGGTGCAATGTTGTATGCATTTTGTTTTTGCCATCTGCAGTTCACACTCTGCCATCTGCTTGTCACCTGTAATGCATGTTCTCTGCTCTACTTCATTCCATTTTCTGTTCCCAACAGCATTGAACATTGAAACAAAGTAGAATAATTTCCTTCTCATTGATTAACCCCATGATTAGTTGTAATGATTTTGTTTATTGAGATATCTTAATATAAAACAATAGTATATTTAAAACATGGCCTAAAAATGACATTATTTTGTGTTCCATATGCCATTTGGAAATGTACAGAAAGATATAATCTACCTATCTCTTGTAAAACTCAAAGACACAATTGAAAAGAAATAATCTTTGTGAAAATACTTGGGATCTTTAAAGTTATATACAAATTTAAGTTATTCTATTTTTTTATTATATTAGAATCACGCAGAAACATTCACACCCTGTTCATTAAAAAAAATCTTGTTTCTAGGGAATAATATTTTGACATTTTTGCCTTCTGAGAATAGTGTTTAAGCAAATATCTAGCTTTATAAACTGGTTTATTTTCCATTAGAAAATATGTGATTCATTTGTTGTTCAATGGGATACACCCAATTTCTAAAGGTGGACCATGAAGGCCATTTTTATCCTGGGAGTATAAGTGGCCATCTTCCAGCTCAAATCTCAGAGTGAGAATGTGATGATTATAATGGTTTGTTTAGATAACAAGTACATACTTGATTAATTCTGATGGGTGCGATAAATCATATGGGATTTGACTAAAGATGATAATGGTCCAGAAAACAGATGGTCTCCTGGGTCATTGATACAAATTCATATTCATCCTGTGTAAGTACTGAATTCAGGAAATTCACTTTTGAGGGGAAAATATTGGCTGAATTTATAGCAATTTGGCTCGCCATATGCTGCATCTGTTGCTTTTGCTTATCACCTCAAGATGAATCATATAGTATCTGAATTAATGAAAGAAGTTAATAAATGACTTTGTAGGCCAAATCAGCTGCAACTAAAATCTTAATTATTTTACCTCGCAATTAGCCTTGTTACTGCCTTCAAGTAATTATTGTCCTACTAGAAAACCCTAAATTTCATCCTCCCCACCCATATAAGGCATTTCTAGGGGGATAGTTCATATAGAGATAACTTTAAAAGAAACCAGCACATAGAACTTCCAGTACTATGTGTTACTTGTTTTCACTTGAAAAGAATATACATCAGAGTTCTAACTGTAATGAAAGTGAAATAAACGGTACTGAGAAGAACACAGAGTGATTTGGCTGAGCCTTCGCTAGGCCCATCTGCTAAGTTATTTTTCTCCAGTGAGCCAGTCAGGAAAATGTTAGACAATATTTCAACTTTGAAATGTTAGACAATATTTCAATTGAACATTGCTTAAATATCTGTGTAACAGAAAAAGACCATGAATACATCCACTTTCTAGCTTTGTGATCTGTTGCTCAATTAATGGCAAGCGTAAGTAAATAACTGTGCATTATTTTTTCATTGCATATTTACCTAGGAATTAATGAGCTCCTAAATCTTTTTCTCCATGTCAGTGGTATAGATGTAGGCATGCATCAATGGCTACCATTTTGCAGATTAATTAACTAAGATCCAGAGTTCATGTGCCTTATAGAATCATATAGATCATATAGATCATAAGATTTAGGTTCTCCAAAATGCACAAGGCCCTCAACATATAAAATGTATTTTGGGCACAGAATACTTTCATTTTCCCCCATTTAAAATACAGGCAACTCAAAGGCATCTCAGGAGTCATGAATAAATCCAAAAACATAAGGCATTCAAATAATACATTAGCCCCCCTGGGAAGGTATCTGAACATGTGGATGCTCTTTACACCAGTCCCCCTCAGGCAGATCTGTAGCTCCACAAAACAATAATAATTCAGCTTGGTGTTTCATGGGTCTGAGTATTGTCAGTATGTGATCTAGATACACTCCATCACTTCCCAACTTGGAGCTTGGGGAAAGTTTAGGTAAATCAGTCAGTCAGTCAGTCAGTCTGACAAACATTGAATAATTTCCTATTATGTGCCAAGCACCTTGCTAATTGTTGGGTTTTGTTGTTATTTATCCTTAGTTCTGGAAGATGGCCAATGACATGAGGATGGTGATGGCTTGACTTGCTAGTAAATTTGATTTAAGTGAGGCAGGGCTGTGCAAAGTCATCAGCCTCACTCTCTCCAACGAAGTCATCAGGGTGCAGGGACAAGATATAGATCAGGACACCCGGAGATGGCCTGGAATACAGTGGGAGGCCTTGCCCTTTTTAAGCTAAGGTATTTCCCAGGTCTCATCTTATCTGAGTCAATGCTCGTTCAGTGATCAAGGCTAGGAAAGAAATGAGGCAAAAAACAGGTTTTCTTTTTATTTAATCAAAAAAAAAAAAATCACCCTGAGGGGTGGGGAGGACCTTCAGGGTTTCTGGCCAAAAGAGAAGCTATTGCTATTTGTACTCACTCTCGGTCATCAAAACCCAAACAATGAACATGTAAGACTTGGACTGGGGGCTATTGTTGACCAATTAGTGAGAGCCAGAGTAATTTAGATTTAAAGTATTGTCAGGTAGCTCCGTTTGAATCCCAGTGGGCTTTATCAAAGCCTGTTGGGTATACAGAGAAAGACAAAAGACAGTCCCTGCCCTTAAGGAGCTCATAGCCTAATGGGAGAAGACAACACGTAAAAAGAAGCTTAAAAATCGTAGGATTAGAGATGGCACCTGACAGAGGCACAATGAAGCATCCAGGAGTACACTTGTGTTAGAAATCTAGAGACAGCTGACCTAACTTCTTTCCTTTAATGAAAATTCTGAGAAAAAATTCTCTCCACTTTCCTCCTCAGCATTAAAAAAGGAAGGAAGGAGCCTATGGCCCATTTAACTTAGCATTGCTTAGGTGTCCAGTGTCTAATATGTTATTTTCCATGGAGTTCTGTTATCCCTTTAAGTGACAAAACTTTAGCTATTGTAGATAGAAATCTTTCAGAAAGCTTCAAACACATTCCTGCCTTAAACTAAGTGTATGGGAACTGTTTTCACTTTTTCTGGTTGTTGGATTTCATAGGATTGAGATAAAAGTTTCTCTTTAGACAGAAATATCCTGAATCCCAGAAAGTAGAAGTGCTTTGTTCTGTGAATGATAAAAGTACAGGTGCTCATGGAGCACCAATTAGCATTCCTGGCCTACTATTTAATGCACACCTATGGTTTTCATGAATATCGAGGATTACTATACTTCCTCAGCCTGCTGAGATGTGTTAGGTTGCTTTGCTTTCCACCTGTACATTGCCTCTCACACATTAGATTGTTAGTATATGTTTGTTGAATTAAATTGAACTGTCTCTGCTATTTATTTGACTGAACTCTAAAAGTAACCAAACTGAAAGTTTATGTCGTACACACAGTGGAACACATATTGCCTAGGGATTTAGAAAACAGTAGAAATCACTGTTAGATCCTAGCTTAGTGACCATGAGCAAGTCACCTAACGTTTCTATGCTTCAGTTACCACATCTATGAAATGTACATAACAGCTGTATTGCCTACCTAACAATGCTGTGGCAAATAAAATGTTTAATAAATCTTTAGTTATAAAGTTTTTATGTTATTTTATTGCTACAGAAATATAGGCACTTATACTGCCAGGCATTTTTTCCAGTGTAAATGCCATCTCCTCCACTTAGTTATGAGCTCCTCTAAGGAAATAGACACAATTTATGCTTCTTTTTCTAGCAGAAAGCATTGATAATATTCAATAAATATTTGTTGATTGATTATTCATAGTCTACAAATTAAAATCTCATTTACATAGGTAGAATGATGATCATCAATTTAGGTTGGGTATTACCTTGCTGACTGAAAGGGTTGTAACCTGATTATAATAGGTTTATTACTAATGAATAATAATTTATTAGGTGCCTACCCTGTGCCAGACATGGTATTGGGAACTGGGAATACAATCATAAAAATGATGAAGCCCTTTTCTTCAATGAGTTTACAGGCTAGCTTGGGTAGGCAATATGTTTACAGTACAGGCATAAACCAAATACATACAAAATAGATGAAGACACCAGGAGTTGGGAGAATTGGGAAGGAACTTCCTAACTCATGGTTGGTACTTCAGCTAAGATTGGAAGTAAGGAATTCTACAAATGTAGAGGTAAGGAACAGTTGACACACTGCACAAGGGCAAAGGTAGAACATGGAGTATCATTTCTGTGGACTGGCAAGAAGGCCAGTTTGGTTAGAATCTAGGGTGTGTGGAGGGCAAAACAAACAAAAAACAATAAGGCTGGAGAGGAAGTTTGGAGCCCAATTTTGATGGGTATTAAATATTAAACAGAGAGGTTTGTATGTGAACTTAAAAGTAATGGTCCAAACTGTACTCTAAGAAAGCATGTTGGCAGCAGTGTGGAGAATGGATTAGTGTTGAGAAAGGTATGAAGCAGTGAGAAAAATAATGAAGCTACTGTAATAGTTCAGGCAACAAGAGCCTGTTCCATGTTGGTAGCCATGAGAGAAGGTGATAAGGTTCTGCAAATGAGGTGGTGGTAGGATCATTAGTACTTGGAAGCTGATTAAATATATAAGGGGCATGAGAATGAAGAGTCAAGGATAATTCAAAGGTTGTTTTAAAAAGAAGACTGTAATGACTCCTCTCTCTGTAAGTTTAAGAGTAGACAGCTATTTTTCTAGGATGGTTTGATGACCATGCTTCCTGGAAGCAGGGAGATAAACACAAGACCTTTTGAGTTTAATATTGAAGTTAGCAGAGAAATGTACTTGGCATATGGAAGCTAATGGAAGTCTTTTAAGATTTTTCAGTACCATATATGTGTCATAGCTATGCTCTTGGTAGAGATAATACTTCAAAACAATAAATGATGCTTAAAAAAGAATAACTTTAAAAAGAGAGATTTCAAGTACTGCATACTATTAGCCATAGACATTCTAAGTATCCCTTAAAGATCTATTAGATCATCCACTAAAGCAATAGACCAAAAGTAGAGACCTGTCTGAGTCAAATTGCATCCCATTTTCCTGATAACCAGTTGGTAAATTGTTAGTTAATTCAAATCAATCCAGCAACATTTATCCTGTACCTACCATGAAAAGAATATTGCACTAAGCAATGATGGACATAAAAACCTTACCCAAGTGGAAGACAGAGAGTGATCTGACCAAGTGATGCTTCGTTATTATCCCCAATCCCTTCACAGCACCCTGTTCTCCAGTTATGGTTTACCTTCCTAATCAAATGCAAGTAATCTTCAAGACAACCATAGTTGTTGCAGTATGATTTGAATTCCTCCTTCCTATTCTTAAAAGTTTCCCCACTTCTCTACTGCAATCATCACTGCCTATCTGTTGAGGCTATACTTGCTTTAGTTCAGGAAAATAACTTTCATTCCTCAATTTTAAATATCAGATTTAATGAAGAATTTATTTAAACTTTGCAATATACTTATAGAATTTGACTTATTTTCAATTACTTTTTTCAAACTGTTATATTTATATCATTGTAGTAGAATACATATTTTATTTTATAATTTTTGTAACTGAGCCAAACTTAATGATAAATAAATATAACCACTTTATCTTATGCTATTAAATCATACCTCTTAAAAGATTGGTGCTTCCTCTTAGGAATCTTAAGATATTTTCACATCTCCAATCCTCTTTTCCTTTTCTTTTTCTTAATTGATCCAAATGCACTTTTATTTATTTGGGATATCACCTTCTTTTTTCCATTCTCCTGTCAAGGTTATTGTATAACTCAATAATGTGACCAGTATCATACTATACTTGTATATATAATATTATGGAAGTCTTTAATAGTACAGTTTCAGTTGTGATAAAAAAACTATTTTTCAATATTCATATGACTCACACCTTTGCATAATTAATTAGAAAGTAATTTTTTTGTTTTTTTCTTCATAAATTATTTGTTGTTTTCATTTTAAAATGTCTCTGTTGCAAAAATTGAGAGAAAGTAGATGAGTAAGAAACTCAAGGATAGTTATGAGTTAAAACAAAACTAGGGAAGGAAGATATACTTTATGAGATTTAAAATTAAAATAAAGAATATTTATTTTTAAAGACTATCTACTTCTTGGAAAAGGACAGCAAAATAGATAAATTGAACAGAAAAATGGACCTAAAGTATATAAAAATTTGATATTTGATAAAAACTAAGCTTAGAAAAAGGATACACTGGGAAATGGACTCCAGTAAATATCATTGAAACAGCTTATGAGAAATAAAGGTTTTATGAGAAAAATATGGGTTTGAAACCATATCTTATACCATGTGCCATAATAAACATTAACTGGTTTCTTTGACCTAAGTATTTTTTAACATCATAGAAACTGAAAATAAAATCATATATCTGACTCAACTATGAAAAGAGAAGACATTTTAATCAAACAAATGTAAGAAAATGCTAGAGAGAGAATCAATGGGCTTACTTTCTATGAAGATAAATGGGTAATTGTTTTCCCCTCAACTAAAAGTAATAACTTCTAAAGCTAAAAGGAGAAAGGTTGTGAAAAAAGTACGTTTCAGTGAACATTTCATATAAATGTCTGGCGTATCGAATATATAAGTAACTGATTGTCATTGTCATTTTTCAGTCATGTCTAACTCTTCTTGACCACATTTTGAGGTTTCTTGGGAAAGATGCTGAAAAAGTTTTCCACTTTCTTCTTTAGCTCATTTTACAGATGAGAGAAAGGCCAAAAAGTGAGGGAGGAGGAGAAAGAAATACAAAACCAAAGAAGGAAGTATTGAAATTTGTGCTGACTCAGTTTCCAGTCTTATCCTCTCAATATGTGTTGATAAGTTGGGAAAGGTATCAGTCAGTCAGCCTGCAGGAACTTTAATTCTATCCCCTTTGTCTTTCCTGTCACTTCATAGCACATAGTCCCATGTGCTCTAAATTCCTGTGTCTTTAAAGCTAGTCCCATCTCCTCATGAATACACAGAGTGCAGGTACCACATATATTAACTAGCCCATCTCCTAATTTGAAATGTGAGTCGATTACAGTACTTAGGGAGAATCTGAGACACAATAGGATATCTCCTTTTGTGACTGGTACCTATCGGTATTCTTCCTCTTTTTACAAAAAGTCATCTTTAAAAGCTGTCTAGATTCAAATCCCAGAGGCTGTTCCCAGAGTTCAGCACTGTAAACTCTCTTTAAAAGTTTTCTCATCCTGAGTTTTATCTCTTTTATCAGGGCCAAAAGTTCCAGCACAGAATTTATCTTTTAAGAATCTGTTGAGTCAATGAGGGTATCCCTATGGAGTACTTCCTCCATGATTATCATTCTATGTTCTACACTTGAAGGAGCTAGTAGCCAGGCATTTCTTTATCAAATAGCTAGAGTGAAGCCCCACACCTGTGGTTAGTTAATCATGAAATGCAGAAGAGCTTGACTCCCCCAAACTTAAGAAAGTTAAGGAGATAAATCCAGAACCTAATTTGATTTTTTTCTCATTTGTGTAAGATTCGGAAGTGGAAAACAGTAGTCAGTGAGCAGTGGGTACCCACGAAGAGAAAGGTTAAGGGGTTTATTGATACTTGAATGGGGTCAACACAGAATCCTGTTGACTTCCCATTAGGCGAACTGTTAAAACGTTTGGGGAAAAGGGAAAAGACCGACAGTTTGAAAGGGAAGATGCAACATGGATGGGACTTGAGAACTGTGATTTATAATTGTGAAAAACTAGACTGACTAGATAATTATGGGACTTTTATTATTAACTGCAGATGTTAAAAATAGACCTGGAAAGAAACTTAGAATCTAGAAGAAAAAATAGATAAAAGATCATCGAACTCATTTTGTTTTTCAGTTTCACGTAAGCTTTCAAAAAATGGAATAAAAAAAGCATTTCTATAACAATACAATAAAAATATGATTATACATGAAACTGCAAATTTGCTATGAATAAATTGTTTTTCCTTTTAAATACACAAAAACATCATCATGTTTTTTTCTTTTTCTGCTTTTTTTTGCTTCCTTCCCCTTTCTCTATAAAGGTGGCTATTGTTAGACACAAATACGTGTGCATACACACATATGTAAATTATTCTATAAATACTTTTACTTACCAGTTCTTTCTCTGGAGACAGACAGGATCTTTTTTTCATATGGCCTTTATAAATAATTTGGGTATTTATAACAGTTAAATTAACTTTTTTCACAGTTATTCTTAAAACAGCTTTACTGTTACTGTATACAACGTTCTATTTGTTCTGCTCATTTCACTTTTCATTATTTTGTGCAAGTATTTCCTTGTTTTTTTCTAAAATTATTGAACTTATCCTTTCTTGTAGCACAGTAATATTCAAAGTCATGTACTGATGCCATTCCTCAAGTGATGGGGCATCCCTGCAATTTTCTGTCTTTGCCACCACAAAGAGAGAATTCTAATACACAGAGGTGTCTTCCTTTTTTCCTAATCATCTTTGGAATTAGACCAAATTGTGAGTTTCCTGGGTCAGAAAGTACAGCTAATTTAATAACTCTTTGGGAATAATTCTGGATTGCTCTCCAAAATGATCGAATCATTTTATAATTTATAATTCCAACAACATGCATTAGTGTCCAAATTTTCCCATGTCTATCATTTTAGATAGGTATAAAATGATATCTCAAGATTGTTTTAATCTGAATTTCTTTAATCAATGATGATTTAGAGCATTTTTATATGACTGAAAATTGCTTTTACTTCTTCACTGGAAAATTACCTGATCATATCTTTTGACCATTTATCAATTGGGAAATGAGTTATATTCTTATAGATCTTAAAGTTCTTTATACATTTTACATTTTGAATTCTTTATCTGATGAACTCTAGAGTTTTCTCAATTTTTGGTTTTCCTTCTAATCTTGGCTATATTTGTTTTATTTAAAAAAAAAGCTTTCTAATTCAATATAGATCCAGTCTTGATATTCTCTCATTGTATGTGTTACCTTCTATCAAAATATAGTTTCCCTGTTTATCTCTTTCAATGACATCTCTTTTGTCCACAATTTTGTCTGAGATCATGTAAAACTTGTTGACATCTGTTTTTGTAAAACTTTGAGTTCTAAATTCTCTCCCTTTCTTGTCTTCTCCCTTATTGAAAATGCAAAAATAATTATATGGATTATACTTGTGGAGTCATGCAAAATATATTCCCACATTAGATGTTGTGAAAGAAAACACCAATCAAAACAAACAAATTAAGTTTGAGAAAGTATATTTCAATTTTCCCTTAGACTCTGTCAGTTCATTTTGTAGGAATAGAAAGTATTTATCATCATGGGTATTTCAGAATTGTCTTGGACCATTATATACCTGAGGAGAGTTAAATCTATCATAGTTGATCATTGCACAATTTTGCTCTTACTTTTAGTTCTTCTTACTTCATTCAGCATTAGTTCATGTAAGTCCAGGTTTTTCTGAAAGCATTCTAGTCAACATTTCTTATAACATGATAGCATTTCATCACACATTCCTTTGCTTGTTCAGTCATTCCCCGACTGATGGACATCTCTTTAATTTCTAGTTATTTGGCCAACACAAAAAGAATTACTTTTTCCTTTTTCTCATCTCTTTAGGATCCAGACATAATAATGGCATTACTGGTTCAAAGGGTATGCCCAATTTTATAGCCCTTTTGTCCTAGTTCCAAATTTTTCTCCAAAATAGGTCGTCAGTTCATAACTCCACCAATAGTGATTTATCATTCCAATATTTCCACAAACCTTCCAGCATTTGTCAATTATATTTTCTCTCTTATCATCTAATTGAATAAGTGTGAGAAGGTAGCTCAGAATTGTTTTAATTTGCATCTGTCTAAAGAATAATGACTTAGTACATTTTTTAATTATAAGTAGCTTTGATTTCTTTATCTGAAAATTACCTGTTGATATTCTTTGACCATTTATAAAGTGGGGAAAGATTGTATTCTTGTAATTCTTACCAAATTTTCTCTATATTTGAGAAATGAGACGTTAAAAAGAGAAACACTGTAATTTTTCCCTACTTCCCCTTTTCTTCTAATCTTGGCTGCACTGGTGTGTGTGTGTGTGTGTGGGGGTGGGTGTGTGTGTGGGTGTGTGTGTGTGTATGGGCAAAAATCTTTTTTAATTTACTAAAATCAAAGTTATCTATTGTATATCCTATCATGCTCTCTATCTATTGCTTGGTCCTAAATTCTTCCTTTTCCCACAGATCTGTCATGTAAACTATTCAAAGATCCCCTAATTTGCATACCTAATCTGTTCCACTGACACACCACTGTATTTCTTAGCTAATACCAGATTGATTTCCATTATATTTTGCATGACTGCACAAGTATAGCCTATGTAATACTTTTGCTTTGTCATAAAGGGAGGAGACAAGAAAAAGAGAGAATTTATAGCTCAATTTGTTTTTACAAAAAATAGGAAAAAAGTTTTACGTGATCTCAGACAAAATTATGGCTAATATAGGTATAATTATAAGAGATAAGCAGGGTAACTACATTTTGATGAAAGATGCCATAAACAATGAAACAATACCAATACTGAACCTATATTAAATTTAAAAGGTTTTGTACAAGTTAACAAATGTAACCAAGATTGGAAGGAAAGTATTTCTAATATAATTTGAGATCTGGTATAACTAAGAAATTTTCCATTAAATCCTCAATATGCTTGACCTTTTGTTCTACCAGATGAATTTTATTATTTTTTGTAGCTTTGTAATATATTTTTGTAATTTGATTGATATGATATAGAATAAGTAAATTAATTGAGGTAGAATTTTTGATATATTGGCTTGGTTCACCAATGAGTAATTAATATTTGTCTAATTGTTTAGATTTGACTGTATTTGTGTGGGAAAATGTTGTGTAATTTTGTTCCTAGAGTTGCCAGGTTTGTCTTGGCAGATATACTTCCAAGTTTTTTATATTATCTACACATATTTTAAGTGAAATTTATCTATCTCTTCTTGCTGTATTTTTTTTTTGAAATATATAGAAGTGCTCATGTTTTTGTGGGGCTATTTTATATTCTGCATTTTGTCAATTATTTCAAGTAATTTTTTAGTTGTTCCTCTAGGACTCTCCAAGAGTACCATCATATCTTCCACAAAGAGTGATAGCTTGTTTCCTCATTGCCTATTCTAATTGGTTTATTTGTATTTCTTCTCTTTTTGCTACAAGTAGTATTTCCAGTACAATATTTAACAACAGTGGTGATAATGGGCTTCTTTGCTACAACTTTGATCTTATAGGGAAAGCTTCTAGCTTGTTCCCATTAAAGACAATGCTTGTTGATGCTTTTACATAGATACCATTTTTCACTATTAAAAAATTTCATTTATTCTTATGATTTCTGATGTTTGTAATAGGAATCAGTTTTGTGTTTTGTCAAAAGCTTTCCCTTCCCATCTATTAAGATAATCATATGAATTTTATAGTTTTTCTTATTGATATAATCTAGTATGCAATAGTTTTTCTAATATTGAACTGGCCCTGCATCCATTGTATATATCTGACTTGGTCATCCTTATGATATGTTGCTATAATCTCCCTAGTATTTTATTTAAAAATTTCACATCAAAAATCGTTAAGGAGATTTGTCTATTATTTTTTTCTCTGTTTTTTGCTCTTCCTGGTTTAGATGACAACGCTGTATTTTTGTCATAAAAGAAACTTGCTAGGACTCATTTGCCTATTGTTTCAAATACTTTCTACAGTAATGGAAAAAATTATTCTTTAAATATCTGGTAGAATTTACTTGAGAATCAATCTGTTCCTGTGTATTGTTTTCTTAGGGAACTCATTGATGGCTTGTTTAATTTATTTTTTTAACATTGGGTTATTTAAGCACTCTATTTCTTCTTCTGTTAGTCTGTAACTTTTTTATATTTGTAAATATTCTTCCATTTGATTTTGATTGTTAGATGTTTTCACATAAAATTGGGCAAAAAATAATAATATCTTTAATTTCTTTTTCATTGGTGGTGATTTTGCCCTTTTCATTTTTCATACTGGTAACTGGGTTTTCTTCTTTCTTCCAGTAAATCAAATTAACCAATGATTTTGTATTTCATTTTCCACATTAAACCAGCTCTTGGTTTTGTTTATTATTTCAGCGATTTTCTTTTCATTTTATTAATTTGTCATATGATTTGGAGGATTTCTAATTTGGTCTTTAAATGGGGATTTTAAATTTGTTCTTTATTCCAGTTTTTTTTTTCTTTAGTTGCATATCCAATTAATTTTTCTGTTCTCTATTTATTGATTTAAGCTTTTAGTGATATAATTTTTCCCTAAATACTTCATCTGCATTCTATAGATTCTGTATGCTGTCTCATTGTCATTCTTTTTAACAAAATTATTGATTGTTTTTTGTGATTTATTCTTTGACCCACTCATTTTTATATTTAGATTATTTAATTTCCAATTATATTTTAATCTATGCTTTCATGTCCTTTCATTGAATGTAATTTTATTTCATTATGATTTTAAAAGAGTGCATTTAATATCTCTTCCTTTTTGTATTTAGTTATATGGTTTTTATGCCTTAGTAACTGGTCCTTTTTTTAATGAAGGTGCCATTATTGCTGGAAAAAAAATGCTCCTTTGTAGTCCCTGTCAGTTTTTTGAGAGATCTGTCATAGCTTACTATTCTAGATACTATTAAACTCCTTAATTTCTTTCTTATTTTTTTATGTTTAAATTCATGTAATCCTGAAATGCAAAAATTGAGGTATTCTCTTAGTATAATTTTACTTTCTATTTACTCTTACTTAAATTAATTTACTTATTCTGTACCATATGAATCTTCCAAATTATTTTGTAGAGTTAGAAAAAAATTCATCTGAAAGAATCAAGTGTCTAGAATATTAAGGGAAATCAATGAAAAAAATGTAGAGGAAGATGCCTTAATCATACCCAATCTCAAACTGTATTACAAAGCAATAATCATCAAAACAATCTGTTCATTGGATAAGGAATAGAATAATGGATCAGTGGAATAGATAGGGAGACAGAATATATAGTATTTGACAAAAACTATTTGGAAAATTAGAAAGTAGCTTGACAGAAACTAGACATAGACCAATATCTTAGAGTTTAAACTAGGATAAGGTCAAAATGGGTACATGATTCAAATATAATGAATGATCTTAACAACTAGTTTCAGTTATGCAAATTCTCTAGTTGTTGAAAGTATTGGCAGTGAGTTACCAAGTTATAAGGAAACAATATTATTTAATAGTGAGTATCATTATTGTGTTACTTTGTATTTTTGTTTATGGGATTTATTTTATGTTTACTGAGTTTTCTTGGTGAACTTGGTGATTTGTAAAACTTTGCTTTCAAATTAGTACATGGAAAGCTCTCTAAGTGACTTAATCTGTAACCTGACTTAGTTGACCTGTAACCCTTTGGTTTGTCTCCTTAAAGTATATATGAGATTGGGATTCTATCAAAATTTGTTCAACTTTTATGATATTGAAGAAAGCATAGCCACAGTATTTATAGAGACTCTTCATGTGGTCTTTATTTGCCTTTCTTATTAAAAAGTCTAACTCTATTGGAAGGAAATAGGACATGAGGGACATGAAAGTGGGTGCCCTACCATCTAAATATCCATAGAATGACTGTTTTGAATTACCAAAATACATGGGCTACTAATATGTTTTGTAGTACAGAACTTTTTGTTGGTTGCAGTACTTATTTGAGGGTTTTTCCCTTCTGTGTCCTCATGGAGGTGGTGTGCTGTTTACGTTTGTTTCCTGTTTATGCTTTGGGGTCAAAAAACTGACTCATTCCCACATTTACAAGCAACAGAGATGGGGATGTTGCAGTTGATGATACAGGAAACATAAAGGTTTAATTGTGGTGCTGAACCTTGTGAATGATTAAATGCTCCATAGAGGGAATTATTGAAACTTGTGTTGACTCAATGACCCATTGTTTCCTGTCTTACTTGCTTTCTGAGTACACATCAATCAACTGGGAAAAGGGTCAGCCAGTCTACAACAGGAACCTTAGTCCCATTCTCTTTGTCTTTTGTGTTATCTGATCTCTTAGATCTTTTCTGATTCGATCTTCCCACTTAAATGAACTTTACTATTTATTGGTGTTAGATCTTCAATATTAATCCTGTTGCCTGTATTCATTAGAATTTTCTGTTTTTTACTGTATTTCATTTGTCTAGGCTTCCAAAAATACTAATGCATTCACTTCATATGGAAAACACATAAGTCAATTGAATAAATTTGATTAGTGATTTAAGTAAATTTGGTGATTAAGAGGACAAACAAAAAAGGTGGGAATTTAAGTAGAAGTTAACTTCTTGAATGTCTTGAATGTATCATTTATCTCTTTTATTGTACACTTTATAATCTCTTGCATTGTTTCTGACACTATTATACCATTTTAGTTGACATTTCTTCTGTCTTTCTCCTTGTTTCTGTTACTCTGAATTATTTAATTGTATTGTAATATTTCTTAAGGTTCTTCATTGCATTTTTGTTGATTTCCAATATTCTTGAAATTTTTGGCACTTTTGTTTCTGTTTATTGCTATTTTTAAGAAGATCAAAAGGAGTTTTTTCTCTCTGGTGACATCTCTGTCATCCTTTGAAGAGGCTTAGCAGAGCATTTTACTCAGTAGTTTCTCAATGAAAATTTCTTTAAATGAACGAGTTTAATTTAATTCAGTAACATTTATTAAATATCTATTATATGTGAGGAATTATGTTAGGTGCTGAAAAGACAGAGAGAGAATATAATGAAATCTCTGCCCTCAGGGATCATATAAGCAAATGACAAGCCTATAAACATGTAAACAAAGATAAAGACAAACCTTTGGAAAGATGCTAAGGGTCCATAGCTAAGTTTGTAAAGTGTATTCATCAAATTATCCCTTCAAGCCAAGGACATAATATTGGGTAGATTGAATTTCATTTCGAGTTACTTTCATTCAAAGATAATCTACTTAGAGAATAGATGAAAGGAGAGCTAATTTTTGAAAGGATCATGTATGTATGTATGAAGAAAGGAATGCTTTAAAAAAACAGATTTGTATTTATTCAGATAACTTACATAAGATAAAGCATATGACTTTTTATTCTCTGACATAGGTTGGGATGGTTAACATGGAAGGAAAACTAAAGAAAAACTTTCTCAAGCTTTATTTCGTGAAACAAATTTATTCTTAGAACATAGATTACAGAACCATCATAAGTACTGATTGACTCCACCTTCTAGAACTCTGTGGGGCATCCATTTCCAAAAGGAATAACAGTTTTATTGTAATATGATTTTTTGATCTCTCCTAATTTGTGTTCATTAATAATGATTTTTGGCATGTATGCTGCATAGTGTTACTTACAAGTGTAGCTTTAAAAGAACAGCTATAAGTGGATTATAAACACTTTTAAACCAAGACACAATTGGGCAACTATATGGCACAGTGAATTAATTTCTGGACCTAGAATCAGGATGACTCTTCTTCCTGAGTTCACATCTGGCCTCAGACACTTACTTAGCTGTGTGACTCTGGGCAAGTCAATTAAGACTGTTTGCCTCAGTTTCCTTGTCTGTAAAATAAACTGGAGAAGAAAATGGAAGTACTTTGTCACTCCAGTATCTTTGTCAAAAAAAAAAAAATAACACACAACTCCAGATGGGACCACAAAGAGTCAGAAACAAACAAGAAATATGTTTAACATTCTCCTTTGCTATATAAATCATTCAATTAAAATACACCAAGATGTTACATATGTGAAAATGGTAATTGAATAAGTTTAGGATAGTTCAGAGGATTATTTTATGGTTTCAAACTTTTTTATTGTTAATTTAGCAAAAATCATAGCAAACACTAAAAAGCGCAATCAGAAATGCACTTTTCTATAAAATAATAAATTTCTAGCTATCCACATCATTTAAGAGGATACACACATACACATGTGTGTATATGTATGTATATACATATATATATCACCACATACATAAATATATACATATGTATAACAGATACTATCTATATCTATATATACATAAGAATTATATCTAAAAATAAACTTCATGTTGATAATAGCAAAAATACCTTATTTGAACAGTGACCCTTCTTAATTTCTTTTCTGTTGCTTCCAGATTAATTTATTTAAAAAAACCCAGTTATTTACATAAAATTAGTATGGCTGCCAGTGATGCCTTGGAATGTAATTAGCTTCTGCAACAATCTGGAAACAACAGTTTGCCATTTCTCCATTAGTGAACTAAAACTTTCAGAATCATATTAGCATGAACTACATTCAATTTACTCTAAAGTGAGCTCTTCAATTAAAAGATTAATAATTTCAATTGCTCGTCATCCAGAAGGTGTCATGGCCCACTGCATCTTTTCCATAGTATAATTATTACTTATAACTAGGAATTCATCCTTTCCTAAACAAAATTTATGATGTTTATTTCAGCGTACTCTAGCATGTAGGTAAAGTCACTGCTTGTACAAAGATAAGTGGAAGAAGTCAAGTATTTTATGGTTATGGGTTTCTCCTTCAAAGTGATAGCATATTAGAAAGTATATTGTACAAGGTTGCTGATTCAAAAAGAAATTACGTAACTGATCAATTGTCATTTCATGTTGATTTCCCCAAGTACTTCAATAGTGACTACATTGTTGTTAATACAATAAAAGAATGGGAAAAAATAAAACTTGAACACTCTCAGAATAACTAAATTAGTGTTATACAATACTACCTAGAGGATGAAATGTTTTTGAGAGATTGCAAGCTTTCCTGTCTCTTTGTACTTAGAAGCTTTCATAGACTGAAAGTCTCCAATCTTTCAGTTTCTTTGATTGTGAAAAGAGAATGTTTGACTGTAGTGCTACCTTCTTTTGCCTTCTGTGGGAGCAGGTAGGCAATACCCAGTTGCTAAACTTTGTTTCTGGGATATACACTCCTTTCTGAAGGAGATCAGGCAAAAGTAGGGTATTTGAAGACAAAGAAAGCCAAAAACAGATATGAGGGATAAATCTCTCAAAAAGAAAGAAGCAAAACAAACCAAAATACAGACAAAATGAGAGAATCCCATGACAGACCGGTAATGAAGAAACCGAATGATGGAGATATATACAAAACTTCTTCAGTCATGTCTCTAACTGCAGGCGGAAACAGTTTTCTAGACATTTGTAATTGACTAAGGTAGTGGTTAACTGCGTCATGAAGATATTCAAGAAAATCCATTCTTTCTCAGTGTGAAGGGATTGTGCTTTTTATTTTTTAAATATCATATGTATATTGGTCAGAAGGCAAATCTTCAGGACCACATTACTTCTTAGATCTACTCTGTCCTGACCTCCATGTGGTACAGTCTAACTGTAGAATTGGACAAATATGAATATGCCATCTAAATTCTTAGCTGACTGACCTTTTTACAATTAACATATCCAAAGCTATACACAGCATTGAGTGACACAGAAGGGACCATCTTGAACCACAAGGGCTAATTTTTCAAAGACTTATGTTTATCTACTTCTCTATTTTCCCACATGCTGCTTTGTGAGACACAATTCCATTCTTTTTAGTTCATTTCATTTTAGCAAGCATTCATCAAGTATCTATTATGTGCAAAGTATTATGCTAGGCCTGAAGAATACAAAAAAACCCCAAAACTGAGACCTGTGGCTTTTCTCTTTGTATACACAACTCCTGGAATAGGGTCTGACACATAGGTAGCGTAAAAATGCTTACTGCATTGAACTGAATTGTACTCAGGGAGTACCAACACATAACTGATGAGCTCATCAATGTAAGTATTACCTCCAGTAATACAAATTAGAAATCATGTCCAGACTTTGTAACTCATCCATTTTCTTTCAGTGGGTAGACCCAAGATGCTGAGAATCTTCTTTGCATTCTTTTAACATTATAAGAATGCTAACGACCTCACCAGATCAATCTCACTCCTTAAGTGGCAGGTCTGTCTTCTTCATTCACCAAATTGTTTGGTGACTTCCTTTAGAAGCATTAGCTTATTTAATTCCTTTTTTATAATAAGTTGAAGAGGGACAGTTATTTGGTGTAGTGCATAGAGTACCAGTCCTGGAGTCAGGAGGACCCAAGTTCAAATCTAATCTTATACATTTACTAGACAAATCACTTAAACCTGTTTGCCTCAATTCATCTGCAAAATGAGCTGGAGAAAGACCACTCTAGTATTTTTCTCAAGAGAAGTCCCAATGGGGTCACAAAGAGTTGGACATGACTAAAATGACTCAAGAGCAGCAAATGATTTGGAAACTGCTTCCATCCAACAAGAGCTTTTCCATTAGCCTGTAGGTGATCCTCAAATTTAATTATTTAAACACATATTTTATGTCTCTCATAACCCTACAATATGTCTTGTAAAATACAAGGATTAAAAATGTGGACCTTTGCTTCCAGGAACAGTTTGGCATCATTAAAATAACTTTTCAATTTCCCAAAGGCAATCCAATCCACTTTCCATATGTTGCTCTATGATTCCATGTTGACCATGAATTTTAGCTTGGTCATCACCCTTCCACATTGATGTATATATGAGGAAAATAAAATTAGCATTTAAAGTCATAAGAACCCTTGGGAGTACCTCTTATAAATGAGACTACTTACTGGAATAATCGCAACACCTTTTTAGATGTGGTTTGATAGCAGCTTTGTCTCCATTTGCCAGATGTAGCATTGCTGCTCTTATAATATCAGAGCTGGTGAAAGCCCAAAATGAAGAAATTGAGGCTACAATAGACTTTGAAATGAGCCTTCTTGTATAAATATATGTTCAAAAGTGTGTTTAACCTACTAATAAATGTCAATTTACTTTGGAGGAAGCATTGAAATGAAATGATCAAAAATGATATTTTCAGTGTAATCTTTTTTGAAACATGATTTGGGAAAGGTGAGGTGAATATTAAATGAAAGTGGTGATTTCTTCATGAAAAAAATGAAAACAGACAGAACATTCTTTATATGAAAAAACATGCAGATAAGTTTCAAAATCCATATACATCTTCTAGACAAGTTACTCTTAATGATTTAACTTTTATCCCAGATCAAATGAGAACAGGAATAATATAAGTCAAAATTAAAGGGAGAAATTCGTGTTTATTTACAAAGATGGTGACTAGCTACAGTATCCACTTGAAATATTTATAAAGAAACTCTGAGATTCAAATGAAAAGCACACGTGCAAAAAAGTCTTCACTGATGAATATCAGAGGGCACTTTGATTCAAACAGTAATAAAACAAATGGTGATGGAAGAATAAAAAGATCTCAAGGGAGGTTCTTTGGAAAGTGACTACAAAGTAAAAAAATTCACAAAATCAATATTTTTTTATAGAAAATAATATATGGAGAAGAGTTTCAGCCTTTGTGTCTCCCTTGATAAAAAAATAAAAGATAGAGCATTACTACCGAGATATTACTACAATCTCAGGGACTTGTTGAACTCAGGATGAAGTCAAAATAAACCTGGTAAGTAAGAATATTATTCAGAATTTTTTTTAAAAACCTATCTTTCCAATGAGCACCATTCATTTTTGTTGTTATTGACTCATTTTAGTCATGTATAACTCTTTGTGACCCCGTTCGGGGATTTCTAGACAAAGATACTGGAGTGACTTGCCATTTCTTTCTCCATCTTATTTTTTACAGGTGAGAAAACTGAGGTTTACACAGGGTTAAAGACTTGCCCAGGTTCACACACCTAATAAGTGTAACAAGTGTATGAGGCTAGACTTGAACTAAGGTATTCGTGGCTCTAGACCTGATGCCCTATCCATACCACCACATAGCTGCCTATTTATTTTTGGACTCACCATTTTCAGTATTACAGCCTTAATTGTATAGCAAAAGAAATAATATACCCATACTGCGCAATTCAGTCCAATGCAGTAAGCATTTATGCTACCCATGTGTCAGACCCTATTCTAGGCATTGTGTATACAAAGAGAAAAGCCATAGGTCTCAATCAATACCGTTTATAAACTTATCTGTGCATATATGAACTCTCCTTAGTATATTTGTGAAACTTCTTAGCCCAGTTCCTGGCACATAATTGGAACTATATAAACACTTATTCTCTTCCTTTCCCCCTTTTGTGATAGAAGGGGTCCCTCGAGGACCAGGACTATTTCATTTTTGTCTTTGTTAACCATGTTATACAAAATAATTTCAAGCAGAAGGGGATGATACTAACTGAAGGAATCTTATACGTGATTGCATCTGACTTTGTGTTTTTAAGGAAGCTAAGGATTCCAAGAGGCAGAGTTAAGAGAGAATGCATTCCAGATAGGGAAGCCCATGGTTTTTGCCAATACATAGAGGTAATAAATATAATGAATGGCATGGGAAACAAATACAAGAAAACATAGATATCTTTGTTGGGTTGTTACTGATCCTTTGTAGTTGCTGCTTCTTTGTTTTACTTGTGAAATTGCATCAAATACTCTTGACTAGCATACATACAAATAGATTTGCAATTTTTTCAAGAATTTATAGGCATTCTTTATCTAGACCTGAGGACACTCAGTTTTCAACACCTTTCTTACAAAGTAAGAAATGACAAACAAGTGCATACGCAGAACAATGATTCATTCCATCCACTGTCTATGATAGAAATTAAGGATGTCTGTAGGGGAAACTGAGTGTGTTGTCATTCAGGTATATGGAATATGTACAGACATTTAAAAAAAAACATATTAGCCATTTTGCCAAAATAAAAGGTCAGAAAAATAAAGAATGTGAAAAAATATATGCTTTAGATTGCACTTAGAGTTCATCACATCTCTCTGGAGGTGGATAGCATTTTTCATCATGAGTCCTTTGGAATTGTCTCACTCACATAGTCATAACTGTGGGCTATGATATATTATGTGTTACATTGAGAAATATGAACCTAGGGCAAAACAGACATTTTTTAAAACTCTTTACTAGTCAGTCAACTGTTAATACATGTGTGTCTGTATGTGTGTGTCTATGTGTGTGTGTATATATCCTGGTGAATCATGAACCTCCCTGGCTGTCTATACCTTCATCTTCATTATACAGTTTACATTCTGTTATAATTGTATGTTGTTTTGGGGCAGTAACTGTTTTTTATTTTATCCATCCATCCGTCTATCTATCTATCTATCTATCTATCTATCTATCTATCTATCTATCTATCTATCTATCTATCTATCTATCTATCTATAATTGCATTCAACCTGGTAGACACTTGCCAAGCCTAGAGGCCTGTATTGGGCTACCCGAGTCTTTCCTACCTGTCCCAGGTCTTCGGCTGGCCACGCTGGATGCACATATGAGAGAAAGGACGTTCCAGAGTCGAACAGGGGTTGAGCTTTATTCCAGGGAATCGGTTACAAGTGCAGGAGTGGGTCTTCCTTAGGAGGAAGAGGGGGAGATTTCCTAAGGAGGCTAAGCTTAAGGGATTGGAAGTAGAAGTACAAGTGGGGAGAGAGGGGGAGGGGAGAGAGGAAAGAAAAGAAGCGGAGCCCTACTTTTCTCTATGGCTCCACACGTGCTAAGAGAGAGCTTTCTGGCTTCCTTAATCCTACTTAATCCTCAGCCACACAGTTTGCATCTCAATACCATGCTGTTAGGTAACTAGGTGTGCTCCAATCCGGGATGACCTCGAGGGCAGGGAGACTCCACCCATCAGGTATCTCCGGGGGAGAGGCGGAAATACCCGAGCTAGCCGAGCTAGCTCAGTCTGACCTTCTCGAACCCCCGCTGTTCATGGAGGGCCTCGTAAGACTCTAAGATTTAGAAGTCCCACTTTTACCTGCCCGAGACTGTCCACATGGAATTGAGCTTCCAGTCCCAACAGACACTTTTTCCCAAGAATTAAATATGGTGGCCTACCTATTGCAGACTACAATAAATTTTATTATGCAATTAGTACTATTCAAATTTCATGATATACACCAATTTAGGATACTCACTAATGATTTAGTTCAGTAGGGCTCTTCCTGCCAACTTAAACTTCTTATGAGGAATAACTGAATAAAAGTCTATCTTAGAATTTGACCCCTTTCATACTTCTAGTGTACTCAGTAAGAATAATATTCTTTCAATCCAATAAACCTTATTAAGACATTTTAAAGACAACTATATTTCCTAGTTGGTCAACCATAAGCAAATCAATTAATCTCACTGAGTAGTTTTCTCCACTGTAAAATGTTCACAATAGTACTTGTGGGCCTACCTCCCAGGATTGTTCTGAAGAAAGGATTATGAATAAATAAATGAAGAAATTCATTAATGGATGAATAAGCAATATTAAATTTTATTAAATAAGGTGTTATAAAAATGTGAGTTACCATATTCAAAGATTACAACCAGTTCTGAAACTCTACATACTATATCCTGAGGTCCTTTCCAACCATGTTGTTCTATGACCAGTCTGATATTCTTCTGTTTCTAATTCTGGATAAATTTATAAAGTATTCTCCTAACAGTATGAGTTAATGAAGTTTCTTGAGGGACAATTAAAATGAAAAAGTAATTGGGGGGAGAGACAACAAAAATTGGGCTATATACTTCATTCCATTATGTCTAGTTTCTCATGGAATATAGCGTGGTATAGGGTAAGTCCTAATATGTATATTGTTTACCACTTTTAAAACTGTAAGTGCTATCTTTCCTTTAGTGAATGAGTTGATTTTGCTTTATAGAAATTTCTCCAGAGGAATAGAGTAAAATCTCTATTGTCCTTTTACCAAGAACACGTTGAAAGTATTTTCACTTGGCAGTGGTTGAGTTATTTAGAGATGAAAGAACTGTTAAGAGTTCATTTCCTACTGTTAGCTTGATTTCCTACTTTCTGTTGCAAGTTTTTGGAATTTTGCCATTTTTATCTTACTCCTAAATATCCGGGAAGATGTTTCTGTTTCCAAAATTTTGACACCTCTCGTCATCATCCCAATTTAGAAGTCACTCTTCTAGTATCATTAAGAAGTAGGATTAAAACACCAACAACAAAATAAACCCAAATAAATCATCTGCATTTCTATATATTACTAACAAAGTCCAACAGCAAAAGATAGAAAGAGCAATCCCATTTAAAGTTACCATAGGCACTATAAAATATTTGGGACCCTACCTGCCAAAACAAATGAAGGGAATATATGAACACAATTACAAAACACTTTTTACACAAACAAAGTCATATCTAAATAATTGGAAAACCATCAGTTGTTCATGGGTAGACCAAGCTAATATAATAAAAATGACAATCCTACCTAAATTAATATACTTATTCGGTGCCATACCAATCAAACTACCAAAAATTATTTTGCAGAGCTAGAAAAAAATAGTATCAAAATTTATCTGGAAGAACATAAGTTTCAGAATATTGAGAGAATTAATGAAAAGAAATTCTAGAGAAGGTGGCCTATCCACAGCAGATCTTAAATTGTATCACAATGCTGCAATCACCAAGATAATTTGATACTGGTTAAGAAATGGAGGGGTAGATCAGTGGAAAAGGTTAGGTACACAAGACATAGTAGTCAATGATTATAGCAGTCTACTATTTGAAAAACCCAAGGACCCCAGCTTCTGGGATAAGAACTCACTTTTTGACAAAAAACTTCTGGGAATACTGGGAAAATAGTGTGGGAGAAACTGGGCATAGACCAATGCCCGACAGAATATACTAGAATTAAGTCTAAATGGGTACACGATCTAGGTATGAAGGTCGATACTATGCACAAATTAGAGGAGCAAGGAAGAGTTTATTTGTCAGATATATGGAAAATGGAGGAATTTATGACCAAACAAGAGAGAGAGAACATTATTATAGACAGACAGATAGATAGATAGATAGATAGATAGATAGATAGATAGATAGATTGATAGATAGACAGATAGATGATAGGTATTTACGTGGCAATTCCTTCTGAATGTAAGAAGTAATGCACCAAATAGGAGAATCTGATTCACTCCCCTCTTAAATTATGTTTTTGATTGCTTATATTTATGAAAGTGATGGAAAAATATTAATAATTAAGATTAAACTTTAAAAAGCATTTTTTTTCTTGATAGCTTGTTAAACATTACAAGCCATAATTGTGACTTTTAGGGACTCACTCATATCACTGCAGTCCAGTCTGTCCTGCTATAACATGTTCAGTCATCTCAGACTCTTCTTGACCTCATGCAAAGATAGTGGAGTAGTTTGCCATTTCCATCTCCAATTCATTTTACAGATGAGGGCACCAAGGTAGCAAACAGGACTAAGTGACTTGCCCATCAGGAAGATGAGACTTCCAGATTTTATACTTAACAGTTGTGCCACCTAGCTGCCCTGCTATTAGAACTAGTAACTACCCATTAAGAAGCTGTCACATTCCTACTCCTTACCCCTTCCTATGAGGTGGTCTGAGTTGACAGACATCAGAGCTGGTAAACACTGAACACCAGGCATAGACCTGAGGAATGTCCTATCTAATCCTCAGTACAATCAAGCCCTAAACTGAATACAAGCAATAGCCTTCAAAAAACCTCATTAACATAAAAATTTATATGCTTATGAACTGTTTTTGCCCTGGATGTGGCAATTATTTTATCAAAAAATTATTTGTTTAGATGGCAAATACTTCTAAAAGCATGAGACAATGGAGCAAATAGGAGAATCGGATTCACTCACCTCTTAAATTATTTTCTGACCCCAATTCATTTGGGGTTAAAAAAATTGTATACTGAATAAGAGCTAAAGGCTAAGAAGAACTGACTCCAGAAAACTATTGAAACAGAATGTACATACTACAGAATCTGTAGCTTCTTAGAGAAATTCCTTCAGTAAATGAGAGGCTCATGATATATGAGCTTTCAAAAATGCCACTCCTAATCAAGTGTAAAAAACTTTGTAAAAATAACTTTCAAAAAAGACTGAAACATAAACCGAAAAATATTAGTGACACTAGAGATCTGTGGAAAGAGAAATAGTCCTAGAACGTTGTACCTCCATGAGAGAACAAAGTCGTCATTGTCAATAGGTCATCCGCATTCCATGTTTTTTTTTTTTATTTTCCAGTATCTGTATCTACTTTTAGATATATTAATATTTAGATATATTGCTTTATTTTGATATATCTACATCTAGTATAGATATAGATAATTAGATAAAATATACAGATTTAGATATAGAAAAGTAAATATATAGATAAAATATAAATAAATATAAAAACATAAGTATAAAATAATATAAAGATATCAATAATATAGAGACATACACTTAATATCAAGTTCAAAAATATCTCTCTGAATACAATCTCTTGTACTCCCATTTCTTTTTCTAATTTCTAAAATTATTTGTCCTTACCACAACCTATGTCCATCTTACTATTTTACCCTTGTATCAGTAAGTACCCCAATATACACAGGGGGGCCTGCTCTCACAGGTTCTTTAATCTGCATTCATAAAAGAAAAGGCAATTTTAAGAGTTAATACTTTAGTCAAGCCAATGTATCATTCCTGTAACTAAGCACATATATCATTCACCTAATTCACAGGAGTCAGCACCCTGAACTTCAAAGAAAATACAGAGAAATCAGAGATCAACAGACATGACTTCCTCTGCCTGAATTCAACAGACAGGTCCAACTGTCTGACCATAGTTACCAGAGAGGCAAGCGCTGACATCTGGGTTTTCAAAGCTGGAGGATTCATTAAAGCTGTTTCAAGAGTCCTCATCTGGGACTCAAACTTTCTTACAAAAACTAAGCCTCAAAGTAAAACCTCACCCTCAGAGTCTTTATACACTTTTTAGAGTCAGAGGGCATCACATCCCTTGAAAACCAGTGCCTCATTAACAAAAGGCCCAGACCTCCCTATAAATCTTCGCAAGTCTGACAATGGGTGGGAAAGATCCTCCTTAAGCACATTATCCAGAGGCATTATACTTCTTGATTGCACTAAAATAGAAACAGCAAAAGATCTTGTTTTACTTGTCATTACAACTCTTCTTTCATTTCATTATGTCAGCTTTGCCCATAGCCATGGGCTATTAATTAGAGAGTATATAATGATTAAAGGAAATTATTTGATATAAGCAGTGGTAGTGGTGGTGATATTTGGTGTAAAGTACTAATGGCCATGTTTTTTGTTTTTTTTTTCTTTTATTTGAATTTGAATAACTAAATGGAGAGGAAGATAATGAACATATAAGAATATAAGAGAGGGGATGATCAATGGAAAAAGACCCCAGAAGAGACTGGAAGAGATTGAATCTAGAAGACATTTAGAAGGGATAGTTGGAAGGAAAAACCACCTCTCCCTCTGACACCAAAGAAAAGGAGGGGTATAGGTAAGAGTGAATTTGAGGTATAAAGGAGAAAGGTTGAAGGAGCTCACATACGAGGGCTTTTCTCTTCAAAGTAAAGTAGGATATGAAGTCACCCATTGAAGGTGGAATTTAGGGTGAGATCTAAAGGCCCTAACTTTGATATCCTGGAAGATGCTGAATAAGCCCCTTCAACTTTTTGGCTTTAGACCCTGTGAAGTGAAGATAATAAAGTAGATGATCTTTAAGTTCTTTTGTATCTCTAACAATGATGATCTCCTTGAAAAATGGGAGTTGTGACAAATGTGACAAAGGTAGACTTGAGTTCAAGCAAGTGCCAGTGAGGACCTAGCAGAAGTCAAACACCATGGATTTACATTGCTCATAAGCATTTGGCTTCATTGCTTTCTCTACTCCAAGAGGAAGGTGGTACTGCTTCCTAATTTAGGAAACCTACCATGTTTATGAAGTGCATATACTGGCCATTTAAGTTACCTATTCTGTACCAACTTTTCTCTTCTTCTACTAGAGGGATTCAGGCACATATAGAAGAATCAACTTCACTAGACTCAATCATATAACTTCAAAGAAATTGAATATTAGTTATGGAGGGCTCCATGGACCTCATCTAGTAGAACTCACTCAATTTAAAGAGGAAAAATCTTAGACCTAGAAAGTAAAGTTACTGCCTAGTATAGCTGACAGCAGTTAACTGAATAAGTGATTTTGGTCAGGTTGTTTCTTCTTTCTAAGCCTCAATTTTGCTAACTTGAAAAATGATAAGGTATTTCTACATAATCTCTGAAGGCCCTTCCAACTCTATTATTATCTGTTTATGCAAGTAAATACCCCAGATATTTATAAATGCCAGAGAATTGGCAATGAAATCAGAATTAAATTTATTAGGAATATTGAAATTCCCTAGAGTATTTTAAAAATGTGATGGTTTGGTCCATGATTTCATGGAACAGAGTCATAGCTATTCCTATATTGAACTGTCTATAGTGTTTATTATATAATAAAGAACAACAACAAACACTCTTGATGTATGTATTCATTAAAAAAGTAGAAGGTGATGTGTGCTATTTATTTCTTTGTCCCATTCATTACTACCCACTGGAGTTGACCAAGGGAAATGAAGTCATGAATGAAACTCCTCTAAGATCAGCAATATTCCAAAAATAGTAGTCAATTGCATGGGTTTCATACTGAGGTAAATGAAGGGTGGTAGTAGCATAGCCAAATGAATCCTTCAGTCTGCACACCTATGTCAATGAAATTCATGTCAGGAAAAAGAGTCATTGTGTTTGTACTGGTCACATGGTTGCTGTGGGCATGAGCACACCTTCTAACCACTTTCACAAAGTTAGAGGAAGTTAGGAATCAAAGCAACTTGTAGCAGAGTTTTCATGTTTTTAGGTCATTATTTTTTTTAAACCTAAGTTTTCCACATGCATTCCATTTAAAGAGTGAAAGTATTTTATTCCTTATTGACTAACTTAAGACATCAGGATTTTAAATATAATTCCTTCCCAGATCATTGCTATGAAAAAAAAGATAGACAAAACCTATTATTGTGTGCTATAGTTATTTGTGTTTTTGTCTTATCCCTGTAGTAGACTATGAGCTCATGTATTTTAATTTCTTCAGCACTAAGCATTAGAGCTCTGCATCCAGGAGTCTCTTAATAAATGTTTGGCGGGACAATTTGGATAGAACAGAACACAGGTACTGTAAATGCTAAATTAACATATTCTAACCTTTCCTAAGGAAAAGACTATCTTTTTTTGAGGAGAGGATGAAAATCTCAAAATACTTTGAAAGTTTTATGCTTTTTTCACACTATCTACTAAACCATTCTTATAGCCAGAATGTTTTGAGGTGTAAATTGTCTGATCTCTGTGAAAATATTCTAACATTTTTAATTCAATATTTAAAAAAATATATTTTATTGTTATTTTTCCCAGTTACACGTAAAAATAAATTTTAACATTTGTTTCTAAAACTTTGAGTCCTAAATTTTCTCCCTATCTTCATCTCCCTACCCCATTGAGAAGGGTATTTCAATATAGGTTATACATGTGTAGTCATGCAAAATATTTCCATATAGTCATTCTGTGAAAGAAAAGAGCCCCCCCCCCTCAAAAAAACAACAAACCTCAGGAAAAATAAAGAAAAAGTATATTTCAATCTGTATTCAGACACCACCAGTTCTTTTTGAGTGGATGGATAACATTTTCCATCATAAGTTTTTCAGAGTTGTCTTGGATCATTGGATAGTTGAGAATAATTAAATCATTCACAGCTGATCATTTTACAGTATTCCTGTCACTTTGTGCACAGTACATTTCACTTTGCATCAGCTCATGCAGGTCTTTCTAGGTTTTTCTGAGAGCATCCTGCTCATCATTACTTATAGCACAATTGTGTTCCATCATAATCACATAGCACAATTTGTTCAGCCATTCCCCAATTGATGGCCATCCATTTAATTTCCAATTCTTTGCTAGAAAAGAGCTGCTATAAGTATTTTTGTACATATAGGTGTTTTTCCTTTTTTAATTTTTTAATCCCTTTGGGGATATAGACCTAATAGTGTTATTACTAAGTCAAAAGGTATGCATGGTTTTATAGTCCTTTTGTAATAGTTCCGAACTGCTCTACAAAATGGTTGATTCAGTTCACAACTCCACCAACAATGCAATAATATCTTATTTTTCCCACATCCCCTCCACCATTGGTCATTTTCCTTTACTGTCCTCTTAGCCAATCTACTAGGTATGAGGTAGTACCTCAGAATTGTTTAATTTGCATTTCTCCAATCAATAGTGACAGAGCATTTCCTCCACCTCTCCTGGCTATAGATAGGCTTGATTACCTCATTTGAAAACTGTCCATATTATTTTATTATTTATCAATTGGGGGATGGTTCTTATTTTTATAAATTTGACTCAATTCTCTATATGTTTAAGAAATGAGGTCTTTATCAGAGAAACTTGCTTCAATTTTTTTTCAGTTATAATTGCTAACTCTATTTCCCCCCATCCTATTCTCCCCACCCTTTTTAGTCTATTCTCTTTCTCCATTCACCTTGTGTTTCCTCAAAAGAATTTTGCTTCTGACTACCCTACCCCAATCTGCCCTCCTTTCTATCACCCCTGCTCCTCTGCTTTTCTGCTTCCTTACCTAAATTCTTGTAGGGTAAGATAAAGTTTTATACTGATTTGTGTGTGTATGTTATTTCCTCTTTGAGCCAATTGTGATGAGAGTAACATTCACACACTTCCCCTCATTTCTTCCCTCTTCCCCTCCACCACAAAATTTATGTGGCATAATTTATATCATTCTACCTTTCTCTTTGAGTTTCTCCCAGTACATTTCTCTCTCACCCCTTAATTTTATTTTATTTTTTAGGTATCATCTTTTCATACTCAACCTATACCTGTGTCCTCTGTCTATATGTATATATATATATATATACATATATTCCCTCTAACTGATCAAATAATGAGAAAGCTCTTATGAGTTACAAGTATCATCTTTCCATGTAAGAAGATAAACAGTTTAATATTATGAAATCTCTTATGATTCCGCTTTCCTGTTTGCCTTTTTATGCTTCTCTTGAGTCCTGTATTTGAAAGTTAAAATTTCTATTCAGCTCTGGTCTTTTCATCAAGAATTCTTGAAAATCCTTTATTTCACTGAATGTCCATCCTTCCCTCCCCCCACCCAGGATTATACTCAGTTTTGCTGGGTAGGTGATTTTTGGTTGTAATTCTAGTGCCTTTTCTCTCTGGAATATCATGGTCCAAGCCCTCTAATCCTTCTATGTAGAAGCTGCTAAATCTTGTGTTATTCTGATAGTGGCTCCATGATACTTAAATTATTTCTTTCTGACTTCATGCAATATTTTTTCCTTGACCTGAGAGCTCTAGAATTTGGCTATAATATTCCTGGAAGTTTTCATTTTGGGATCTCTTTCAGGATGTTATCAGTGGATTCTTTCAATTTCTATTTTGCCCTCTGGTTCTAGAATATCAGGGCAGTTTTCTTTGATAATTTTTTGAAAGATGATGTCTAGGCTCTAGTTTTGATCATGGATTTCAGGTAGCCCAATAATTTTTAAATCTATTTTCCAAGTCCATTTTTTTTCAATAAGATATTTCACTTTGTCTTCTTTTATTTCATTTTTTTTTGTTGTTTCTTGATTTCTCACATAGTCATTAACTTCCATTTGCTCAATTCTAATCTTTTTAAAATAATAGTTTCTCCAGTGAGCATTTGTACCCCCTTTTCTATCTGACTACTTTTGCATTTTAAGGAATTTTTTTTTTCCTGCAGTGAATTTTTTGCCTTTTTTTCTATATGACCAATTCTGCTTTTTAAGGCATTTTCCTCATTGGTTTTTGGACCTCTTTTATCAGCTGGCCTAGTTTGTATTTTAAGGTGTTATTTTCTTCAGTATCGTGTATGTATATATGTGTGTGTATCTCCTTTACCAAGCTGTTGTCTCATTTTTATGATTTTCTTGCATCACTCTCATTTCTCTTTCCAACTTTTCCTCTACTTCTCTTTCTTGATTTTCAAAATTCCTTTTTGAGCTCTTCCATGGTCTGAGGCCAATTCATATTTTTCTTGGTGGATTTGGATGCAGGAACTTCGACTTTTTTATCATCTTCTGAATGTCTGTTATGATCTTCCTTGTCACCATATTAACTTTCTATGATCAGAATTATTTTTCTCTTGTTTTCTAATTTTCCCAACTTACCACTTAAATCTCTATTAAAGTATAGTTCTGTTTCTAGGGTGGAAGGTGCACTGAGCCAATCTTCAGGGATGTTGTGCAGCTTTGTTCAATACTCTTCTAGGGACATGCAAGTTTTCAATTTTTCCAAGGTAGTATGATCTAAGGATAGATGTGTTTACTACTGTCCTGGTCTGTGCTCTGCTCCGTGAGTGACCATAAGTACTTTTTCCTGCCCTGGAATTGTGATGAGCATTGCTGCTCCACTGTGGCTATAAGCTCTATGGTGCCAGTTCTGTTTCTCTCTATGGGGCTACAGTTTAGGACTGTGACAAGGATCTGAGTATGGGTAAAGAAACTGAAACCTACTTAGCGCTAGCAAAAAGATCCCTGTAATCTCCTTCAACCCCCTTACCTTCTCTTGGCTGAGAGCAATGGAAGCAGCTACTGCTGCTGCTTTTTCAATGCTCCCAAAGCCTGTGACCATATTCCACTCTCACCCACTATCACCAGGTGTGATAGACCTTTGCTGCTGACCTTCTAAGTTGTGTTTGGCATCTGTGTGCTGAAAGATCTGGAAACCACCACTGTTGTCAGTGATTCAGTCACCCAGAAGCGTGCTCCTTGTTTGTTAGTGCCCAGCCTGCATTGGCAAGGCCCGGGCTGAACTGTGCTCCCTTCTCACCCTGGAGTAACAGATCTTTCCTGCTGAACTCCCAAGTTGTCTTGGGCTGGAATATTGTTTCATTCTATCTTTTTGTGGGTTCTGCTGCTCTACAATTTGTTTAAAGTCCTTTTTTAAAGGTTTTTGGAATGATTTGGGGGGGAGAGCTCATGCAAGTTACTGCCTTTATTTCTCCATCTAGGCTCTGCCCCCCCAAATCAGTATTTCTTGATGTTATCAAGGTTTTCTTCAGTTCCATTATCATTAGAAAGTATACAAAAGCATGTGTTTAAGCTCATGCAGCTCTCTCAATCTGCTCATACATTAGCCCCACTAATAATATTCATTGCATTGTGAGAAATATTAGAAGGTTATTGATAGAAAAAAGAAATTCTATAATAGCTTAATTACTCAATGGTTAACCTCAGAAATCAAAAGTCAAACCCTTTTGAAAGTAAAGTTTTGTTGAGAAAAAAGAAACAATTCTATTTATGGCATCATAAAATTTAAGGACTAAACTTTTAGTACATATTAAAATGTCTAGCTGTCTTAGTTTTTTTTTTTTAATGTATCAAAATTATATACACTTAAATTTTGTTGAGGGAGGTTTTATAATTTAAAAAGTTGTAAGAGTTCATGAGATTTTTAGAACTGCTAAGTTTATGAAGTAAAAATTTATTGCAGGTACTTTAGGCAAAAAGCATCTTATTTTAAAAGGATGTGGCAATTTTAAACATTTTCATTTTCAACGTTCTTCAGATTTTTGCTCATAAGTTTCCCAGAATTCTTTTAAATTTATTTTTCCTATGGAGTTAATACATATGCAGACATAGTACACATATACACCACACACATACATATTTACACACATGTATACATATATACATGCACATGTATGTGTATAACGTGATACATGGGGGTCACCTGGGAAGGACTTTAAAATATTTTTTGTTGGTTTTCAATTATTTTCAATAGTATCATAGAACTGCAAGGACTTCAGAGGTACAGCCGTGAAACTACTTTATTTTATAGAAGAAGAAACTGAAGTGATGTGTTAATGGACTTACCCAAGCTCAGACACATAGTAAATGGCAGACCTAGGATTTGACTTCTAAAAGCAAGGTATTTACAACTACTGATAATTAGCTTTATTCTTTAGAAGAATATGGATGTCTCATGAAGCTGGCTAGCACATTACCATAGTCAAAAAAAGAAACATACCTTACTTGTCTGGATTATCTGCTACATTTGCAGTACCATACACACATCTGACAAGAATTTTTCCCCCTACATTAAAGGCCCTACCCATTTAGGTAGGATTTAAGCTGATAATACATCTGAATCTCCATTCTTTTAGCTGAATGTTGAAAAAAATATATGTGCCTTCAAACTATTCT
Organism: Notamacropus eugenii; assembly: GCF_028372415.1. Classification (NCBI taxonomy): domain Eukaryota; kingdom Metazoa; phylum Chordata; class Mammalia; order Diprotodontia; family Macropodidae; genus Notamacropus; species Notamacropus eugenii. The sequence continues at coordinate 18,901,013 of NC_092872.1, read as the reverse complement.
AATTTGTGAGACTTCATGTTAGATATTAGACAGGTATTAGTCCTGAGACAGTTACACAGGTCTGAAATTCTACATTCATAAAAACTCTTTTTATTGGGAAGGAATACTTACAAACTGGTGAAAATACTCCTATTTTCAGCCTTAGAAAGGAAGCAATTTGGAAAAGAGCACAGAGATGGATGGAATTAAAACCCAGCTGTGTTTACACTTCTACTGGCATGTTTGCAAGCTGGGGGATGAGCCACCACTAAGATGTACTTATGGGCAAATGAATACTAGGGCATTCCCTTAATTGCTTTGCTCTATGCACACAGAAGCCAGATAGTTCCTAGGTTGATTGATAAAGCCTTCTCCCAAGTAATCAACAAACATTTTTAAAGCACCTACTATGTTCCAGGCACAAAGACAACATTGGCACATATAAGTAAATATATACAAAACAAATGCAAAATAGATCCAAGAAAGGTAACTAGAATATACTCATGACACTGAATGAGGCATCAGGCAGCCTTCAATACACTTACACCTCTACCACTCACTTTAACTTTAAGGAGAAATCCTATAGATATCACACTCTTCCATTTCCACTACAGTTCTAAATCCCAAAGGTGCTATTATTCCCATAACGTAAGTGAGAACTTTTTTTTGGGGGGGGGGAGTAATTTGCCTAGAGTCACCCAGTTAATTCCTGGAGAAATAAGCTTGGGTCTTCTTAACTCCAAGTTCATCATTGCATTCACTCTACCACATTGCTTCTCAGCTAATTCCATGTCTCTCAATGCTTTAATATTCTCATCTGAAAAACATAAGAGTTTTACTTAAAGACCTTGATGATTCCTTGGAATTATGTAATTCTAGGGATGGGGAATTTTGTAAGCATAATAGCAAGGGGCCTGCATGTAAGCATGAAAGAATCATGCACAAATTTTTAGAGTAAACAAGAAATGCATTCTTTTTCTTAAAAGCATAGAATCAGACTAATGGAAGGATTTTTAAGATAAAGCAAAATTCATTATGATACTAACAAATCAATGCTGGACTCAAAGCATTAGCTAGAATGCATGGAACAAATCAAATACATTTTGAATAGCCTTGTTTTCTATGCCCCCAGCCCCAGTGGAAAGGATCTTGGCTCTAGAAAACAAGCGTGAAGTTTCCCTGGACTACTTGTTGAAAACAGTGCCTGACTGAGGTCGAGCCACCATTTTATAAAAGCCATTCCACTGTGGCTGAGTCATTATTTTGCATTTCCCACAAGTGGGAAAGCAATATCTTTTCTTTGATTGCATGTGATTAGAATTTCTGTTACTATGGCTCCTTAGTCAGCTATTGTACCTTTGCGGTAGGAAAGTTGGTCACCAGAGAGGATGCCAAAACTCAACTTCTGCAAGGTAGAACTCATGGCAGAGCTTGTGTGTTTCCCAGATGTGCATAAACTTTAATTGTTTTGATATGAGTCTCAGCCTTCTTATGGCCTCTTTTATATAAAGTGTAATAAAGAGCCACATACCTAAGCAAAAACAATTATTTTGAAGATACCAGTTCTAGGGAATTTTTGGCCACAAGGTGGAAGTATAAGTTCTCTCAGGAACAGGAGGAGCATTTTTCTCTGTGTTTAATTTTTTCCCCTTTCTTTCCCCCCTCTCTTTTCAATTCTCATGGCACAGCATACTTATCATGCAGTCTTCCAAATTCTAAAAATATCACAGAGAATCTACACTCAGGAAAGTTGACTGAAGCCGACAGGCATTTTACCCTGAGCAACATACACAGACTGAGGCCACTGGTGTGGTCCTGACATTGGGGCCTTCAGTCCCAAACTGTTAATGGTGACTGTGATGACAGATTTGAGAGTGTCTATTAACTGGTTACTGTATGTCTGCTGAAGGTCTCTCAGCTCCTGGATAAGGAAGATGGAAGTTGTTCAGGTGCTATGGTTCTGGCAATCCTTTGTGACTGCATAAATTTTCTCTTAGACTAAAGATGCACGGCAGATAATACTATTCCCTGAGCAAAACTGCAAACAACATTCTCTTCATAGAACTGCTCACTGACCCTTGAATGGGAATCTGTGTGTGTGTGTTTGTACATATATATGTGGATATATATGTATATGTTTATGTATAGATATATACAAACACCCATATCTTTTTAAATACATAACATTTTTTTAGTTTACAGAAAAGAAACTGAATCACACAAAAAATAATAGCTTGTATGGGATCATGAAAACAGTGACAGAGTAGGAATTAAAATTCAGATAATTTTCATTGATATCCTACTTTACAACATTTTCCCCTAATATTGTCACTTTCAAATCCGCCCCCCCCCACATTTACCATCCCCACCCCTCACTCCAACTCTATTATTTTCTGTGCTTTCTTAATAGGCCAAGATACTGCCTTATGTATATCAGTGCTTAAATGTGTTAAATGACTCCTGCTAATACTTCCTCCTACTATTAATCCCTGGATTAATTACTTAGTGATAATGGGTGATGCCTAATCAGTAAGCAAGGAACTAGAGTCAATAGACTGTTTAGCATCAGGGCCAAACTGAACCATGTATAAAGCTTTCAGGTTTCAGAGAGGGAGAAATGAAAGAAAAGAAAAAAATGAATGAGGAGATGTTGCACTGTAGAAACTGAGGCAAGCTTTTAGTTTAATAAGGTGACAATGAAGAACTAAGTAAAAGCTAGTGTTCTGCATGGACTAAGAAAAGAATCAGGAAAAAGAGATATCTATGGCCTTTTGTGATTCATATTAGGACAACATTTTTTGTTCTGAGGGTGGAAAATGAATGAAATTATACAGCTTTATTATTATATCACCAGGAAAAGAGCTGGACTTAAGAATGGTCTTGAGATGGGATCAAAGAAAGGCAAAAAAAAGTGAAAGATTTCATCCCATTTTGTATTAATTTGCTAAGAACTTTCCATGTACAAGGTACTTTGCTGGATGTTTGAAATACAACGATGCATACACACAGAGGTATATTTTAAAATGTATCTGTAAATGTGTATGAATGTGTGAACAGATATATTTTATCTCTATGTGTATGTGTATATATGCATGTATGTTTATACACATATATGTATGTATCTTTGCATATATGAATCAACACACATATAAGATATATATATATAATAAACTTCGCTCCCAAGCAGTTTATATTTTAATGGGTGGAAGGACACAATGGAAAGTTTCAAGAAAAGTGAGAAATTTGAGATGAGAGCCATTACTCTGAACTGGGTCTTGAAGAGACAAACTAAAGGGAAATTAGGTGACCTTCCCAAACATAAAATATGTTATGAACACAGGTAGAGAGATAAGGAGAAAAGGACAGAAATAGTGGAAATATTGAGTAATAGTGAAATAAATGGCAAATATAGAATAATAGGAAAGAAGGCTAGATAGCTGTTTATGAGTCAGATTGTGAATGCCATTGAATGAAAGAGTGAAGAGTGAGTTTACAGGATATTCAATAGATAATCAGGGTACAGAGTGAGGAATAGAAGACTTGTTTTTTCTTGTTGTTTTTTTTTTGTTTTGTTTTATTTAATTTGTTTCAGAATAGTGGCAGGATCTGAACACTGCTTCAGAAATTTTGCTTGGATCTGTAATGAATAGATTGGACAGGAAGCAGGAAACTAATAAGGAGTGTACCTCAATAACTAAGCCAAAGAGATGAAGACCTGAACCAAAATGGTGGCAGTTGAAGTGGAAACAGACATCAAATGATAGATGCCCAATATACTTTGGATGTAGAAACAATAAGACTTTGTAAAAAACAGAAAAATAGACAGAATAGAGGAGAAGGAAGAATGAAAGATAATACTACGATCATGATCCTGGACTACAGACAGGGGAATGATTCACCAAAAGAAAAAAAGAAGAAAGTTTCCCATAGGAGATAGGGTAGAAATGGAAGGGCAACGAGTTCAGTTTTGAAGGTGATGATTTTGAAAAAAAAATAGAATAAAGACCAAATGATATTTGAACCTAAAGTCAATAGAGAGATACTGTAGTTTCTTGAGTAGGGGAGTGGGATTCCTGAGATTTAGAAAAATCATGTTGGCAATTTTGCAGAGAATGAACTGAAGAATTGATAGAAAAAATAAGGTGAATTAAGAAGTTATTGCAACAGTATAGGAGAGAATTAATGAGAGCTTAAACTAGCATGGGAGAGAAGGAAAGAGACAGGAGATAAGTAGGCACAGAAAATCCAAGATTTGCCAATTGGGTGAAATTGGCAAAAGGGAGGGTCAGGAGTCACAGATGACATCAAGATTGTGAATCTGGTTAATTATAAAGATGAGAGTTAGTTCCACAATATTGAGAAGTTTGGAAAAGAGTTGTTTTTTTTTTTTCAGTAAAGATAATTCAATGAGACTTGCACTCTGTTGAAACCAATCCCTATCTGCTCATGCTGTGCAACTCTCTCTCTGCCAACCAAAATGAAAGAGGGCATGGAGTAGGTAGGGACTTTCTCAGCCCTTTCCCAGCACAACCTAAACTCCAAGTAATATCAGCTGTAGCCACCAGGTCATCCTGGAGTCAGAGAATTAGTATGTTGGAGGGACAAGGGATTTTCTCAGTGGAAACTGTGCAGCTATGCTTAGGCTACCCAAGAAAGAATAGAGGAGTGGGGGCCCTGCAGACTTGAGGCCACAAGTGGCCATCTAGATCCTCAAATGCAGCTCTTTCACTGCATCTAAACTTCACAGAACAAATTCCCTTAGTAAAAGGATTTATTCTGTAAAATTTGGACTCAGTCAACAGGCCACCAGCAAGGACTTGGAAGGCAACATGTGACCTTCAGGTTACAGGTTCCCCATCCTGGTAAAACTTCCTGAAGGGGAAAATGCCTAGATCAAAAAAATATAGGTTGGTGATTTGCATATGAGAGAGAGGACATAGAGTGAGAGAAAGTAGAGGTAAAGGCAGAGATATTGTATTGGAATTGGGCTTTGAATGAAACTAAGGATTCCAGGAGGCAGAAGTAAGGAGGGAGCATATATCCAACATATGGGACAGCCTATTTAAGGCACTAGACATCAGACAGAAAGCTCATCCATGAGTGTATGGAGGGGAGTAGGCTGGATTAACAAACAAAATTCTTAGAATCACCCCTAGATCATCTCTGTAAAATGGGCTTCATTTTTAAACAAATATGGTACCAGTGATCTTTTATGGCTGTTTAATGGAAAGAACAGGTCTATAAGAGAGCCATGTGTCATAAGCTAGGTACAATGTATTAAAAACCAGGAATTAATAAGCTAGCTACAATATATTAAAAAAAAAAGGAATTGTGTAAGAAAAGATGCATAAAGGCTATGATAAAAGAATCATATGAACAAAAGGGAAGATAAGATTTTGTCACAGTGAGAAAATGAGATAATTGATAAGTGATGTGAATATTCTAAGGCTACCCTCATGATGGCAAGAGAAAGTGAGGAAGGCCCCCCCGAATACATTGAATAAACTTACTGTTGTGGTGAGGAATGGATAAGAGTTTTGCAGTTAGGCACGGACACCTTATAATCTCTTTTTGTATTTTGGAGAAATGTTTGAGATTGCAGATTTCTTGGAGCATTGGATGGAGTAATTATCATTATTCAATGAATGGATTTGGTATTAAAACCATCCTCAAATAGCTTTATGGAAATGTCATTGAGAATTCATTATTCCATTTGACAAATGAAAAGTATTTCAAATTATTTACACATCACTGTATATTTCTAAGTTGCATATTCAAACCACATTTGAAAAAAGAATACTCCTGGGTGTGTGTGTGTGTGTGTATGTGTGTGTGTGTGTGTGTGTGTGTGTGTAACAAAAATATGCTTACAACTAAGTTGCAAATTTTCCTCTCTATGCTCCATTTTAGCCTGTGGAGAATTAAAAAGCAAGATCTCTTCTTCAGGATGATTTCATCTATTTACTGCCAAAATGACAAAATGAGCATTCTAAGGCTGTGAATGCATGTTAAAATTTGGGTAAGATGTTCCCTAAGTGTATTTCTGGACAAAGTTTATTGTTTCATCCTATACTTTGTCTTATTTGATATGTGCCTTGAGTACAGTAGGCACTGGATAAATAAAGAAATATATATACATATATATATACGTACATATATATTCACACATATATACGTATACATATACATAAACATATGTATATTTATTGATTAATTCATTAAGTTCCTCAATAGATACAGAAAGCGAATGATTGACATGATAGTAGTAATAACAATAAAAATTTTTATACCGTTTTCAAAGATCTCTTGATGTTTAATTACTTTTGATTCTCACAGGAGATTTGTGATTAAGGTAATATGATTATTATTATCCCTATTTCATGGAAACTGAGGCTCAGAATGATGAAATAACTGCTCAGGATCACAGAGCTAGAAGTGACAGAATAGGCACTTCATCTGAATTCTTGTGAATCTTTGTCTAATGTCTCTTTTTTTCACCTTTACCACATTGCTAATGAATTCACTTTCAACAATCAAGAGATTTATATTGTCAGCTTCTTCCCATTCCCACATAAGGAACTGTCCCTGCATTTTCATGGCTTCCTTTCCCACCAAAAAGAAAAAACCATTTAAACTGTCCCCTTTGTAATAGGTTAAAATTAATTCCTTCTTTTCTCAGGCTTCTAAATAATACAGAGACCATGATTATTTGTTGATATGATTACCCAACCTATCCCAATTATTAGATGAATTTAGAAGGACAATTCATTTTACAATTACTCTAGGTACCTATTGTGCAACCTGTGGGGCCAGATATCGCAGAGAAATGGACGAGAAGGGATCCTTACCATTCACACATGTCACACCTGTGGATTAATAATTGTAAGAAAAGAACCTGGAGGGAGGAGCATTGAGAAACCCTCTTCATCTCCTACTGCTTCTTTTGTTATGTCAGTATAGCTATCCCTTCCCCATTGCAAGGATTAGAGGAATGGCGCCCCTGATATCTGCAAAATCCACATGAAATTTTTTTGGCCCTCCCTTCCTGCTGAAGAGGAAGTCTGATTTGTTTTCTTTTTCCTTTATGGAGTATGTACAGTACCTTTCTGTAAAATTTGGGTTAAGTATTTGGTCATAGGCCATCTGCTGGCATGGACATGTCATCTGATGCTTCTGCAAGACTCCCCAAAACTTCCCATTTAATTTCTTACTCCAAACCTGGTGCGGAAGGTTTAACTATTATTAATTGCCCAATGTTAGTTTATGTTTATAAGATATTACCTCCTGAACTGATCTTAGTAATATAGAATAATAATATTAATTAAATAACAAGTTTAAATTTATTGTACTTAATCTCATTAATAAATCTTCTAATCAATTTAAAGCGATAAAAATAATAGGTTACATATACACAGATAAAGTTATTCATATATATGCATATGTATATATGTATATACGTATATGTAAATTTTATACTTGAACTTTGTAAAAGTTGCAAAAGATTTTTTTTTTTTTCCCGCAGTGGGTAGTAAACAACATTCTTGTGTGGGTAGTACAAGTATTATTATCTCCCTTTTTAAGATGTGCAAAGTGAGTTTCAGAGAATGAAATAATGATAAAATTCCTTATTCAACAAATACTGTATTTATTAGTGGAAGGGGGTTCTTTAATTCTGAAGTTATCATACTAAAATTGACGATTGCGTCTGATTAAAATTTTGTCGATTTTTTTCCTTTTTTTCCCTATCATCCACTGTTCTTTTAAGACTACAGTTGGCTTCAGTTCAAGAAACCTTCATATCTGAGGCAGCCATTTAGCAGGTACAGTTATTTACAGAGCCCTCCTATCCCAAAGGCTTCACACACTTGGCAAAAATTAGTCAAGCAAGCTCCAAATGACACCTCTGTGAAAGAGGCAGGCTCAGTTTTTCCCTAGACTGTATAGCCTCATGGCTATTCAATTTATTTTGAGAATTTATCTGTTCTTGTTCAATGAATTCTACTCTTTGTTGTATTTGAAAGGAGAAAGGTCAGTAGCAGCCCTCTGCTTCACTCCACAGACTAACTTTAGACAATGAAGGACGTTATCAAAATGTGTGTTGGTGAAGTTTCTCAAGACTGATCCAGGACTCCAGAGCTCATCTACTTCTTTTATCCATCTATTAAAGCCCACAATGTCACTGACAATCTGTATATCAGGCTAAATGGTATTTGTGAAGGGTTTTTTTTAGATACAGGGAAGCTACAGAATCTTTCCCAACAAATCAAATTTCTTCTTACAGTAAAATGGAGGGTGGGCACAATGAAAAGCCACATGCTTTGAAAAACAAAGCGTTATGATGTTTGAATTCAACAGACTTCATATACGTCATTGATTGCATTGCCTTAAATGATTGGGGATGTCAGAGAAACAATTGATCTGACATCTTTTTTATTCTTTTTTATTTTCTGAATTTTAGTAGATGAGAATTAGAAGTTAAATGGACTGGGGTCAAACAGACTACTTTCAAAGAATTGATAGTGTTAAGTCCTTCACAAATTTTCCATTGAATTAGTCTGAGTGTAATAGATTTATATTCCCTGAATAATAGTTATAGATACTCAGAAGTAAAGCTACTACAAGCTCTGTGAAAGAGGCATGCTCAAGGATTTGATGGAGGCAAGCTAAGGATTTTGGTTTAAAAAATAATTCCACATTTACAAAATAGGGAATGTCATAACTAACAATAATTGACATTTCAACCCCCCAAAAATATCCTGAAGGTGACAAGACAATTTTCAAAAGAAAAAAAGTTATTAATAATCACATGAATTTATCTTCACCTCACTAATAGACAAAGAGATAGTAATGAAAATTACAGTGAAAAATTATCTTATACCCATGAAATTGGCAAAGATAACCTTATTCAAAGAAACTGACAGCTAATGGAATTGTAGAGAAAGAGATTCATATATTCTTTTCTGGAGGAATTGCAAATGTTTAGAATCTTTTTTAGAAGCCTATATATAAGCACACATTAAAAGTTACATAAGTAATAATATGTTTTTGCACAATAATTCCATTGTTACCAATATGTTCGGAAATTACGATCCTAAACAGCAGAAAAGAAACATGTATTCAAGTACAAGTTGAAAAAACACTATTTGCATTTGCAAAAAAAAAATGAACAGAAAAATATATTGAAAGAAACATAAATGGTCAAGAATAGGGAGGTTATAATAATAGCAAAAGATAGTATAACAAACTGGGCCTTAAACAAGTTGGTCCCATGATAATTAGGTCTGAAAATGAAAATTAAAAAGATGATTTTAATCTCTCTAACAGTTAATCAAAGGAGACTTATTTAACCATAACAAGGTAAAGATGCTCAGAAAAGGAAAGAGATAGTCTTCTGGGATAAAGCATTGATTCATTTTAGTATAGCTTTCCAGTCTTTTGCATTCTACTGGTCTCTTTTGTGAAGTGTTGAAGAAACATCCTAGCATTTGTTACCAAGGTAATCAGGTAACTACATCAACCACTTAAGTCTTACTCCCTTGAGCAAATCAAATCCACAGGGTGGATTCAGTAGATACAACGAAAATCCAGCCTAACTTGCATGGGGGAGGATGTATTAGAATATTATTCCTACCAAAAAAATTATGCTTAAATAAATTATGCTAGCCAATATAATGTTGCTATGAGTAATTGACATCTTTAAATATGAGGAATAAAAATTTGTCATCCTATTCAATGCCTCTTAGGTAATCCATTAGAAAGCTACCCCAAAATTAATACAGAAAATATTCAATCAGAACTCTGCTTCTGCAGATCAGGTATAACTGTCTCTGTCTAACAGATGAGGGAACTGAGGTTCAGAGAGATTAAAAGAATTATTCAAGGTGACAGAAATAGGAAGTGATAAACCAGGGAGTAGTACTTGGAGTGTTTTGATCCCAAATATTCTTCACAGCATTGTCTGTCTGTGAAGCCTTGGGTATCTCAAATGGGGCAAGGCCATGCTAGCAAACAAGACAAATTACCAACTACTGCCCACATTGAATCATCATCCACCTTAATCCACTTTTTTCTTGGTGTTAGAATTTAGTGCAGGGTGAACAAGGGAAAATAGTTATTTCCAGTGGCGTACTGATAAAATGTTCAACAACCATCCCTCCAAAAAAAGAACAACAAAATACATGGAAATATACGTACATATGCATATATATATATACACATATATGTGCATTTTTAGGCTTAATCTGAATTATTAACATTTTCTCCATCACTTTCTTAAATCTAGATGTCAAGCCCTGAATTATAGCATGTTCCTTTTTCTGAGTTTTAAATACTCATACTAAAATTTAACAATTGACTCTTCTAAGCTATTATGAAAGGATGGCTCCAGAACTTTCTTTCTGGGGGACTTTTATTTCTTTGCACTTCTTGATATGAAGTTAACACTTCATGTAACCTTAGACTATTTCTTTAATTTCTCTGCATCAGACTCCTAGCTTTCACAGTAGGGAAATTAGTATCTTCTCAGTTATCCCAGGTGGTAGTGCATATGACTTAATCTCAAGGCTAAGAGATTGAGTTCAAAATTAGGGAATATTTTATAATCTTTTATTTTGTTTAAAGAAGCACTGTCATATATAGGGAGATAGTGTGGTATATAGTAGAAATATTTCTGTATTATGAGTCAGTTTAATCCCCCAGCTTCATAGAACGGAAAGATATTTAGGTTTATAAAAGTCTCTTAGGGTCTGGGTTTTGACAATTACTTGATAAGTGACCTTGTTCAGGTTGCTTCACTTCCTTTGCTTTATAGTCTCATATCTAAAATAGAGATATTAATGCCTGTGCCATCTACATCACCTCCCTGTCAAAGGATGTCCCTAGAGAAGTGCTTTGTAAGGTGTCAAACAATCATACAAACTTCTTCTGAGCATTAGATCTTAGTTTGCCATCTTTTAAAATTTGGGGGTGCGATGGGGTGGAGGTGATCATCTCTAAGGCCCTTTCTAGCTCTAAGATTCTGTGATTTTATTCATCTAGAGGCTATTTTGAGGATCAAGACTCAAAAAAGAGACAATTCACCACATTCTCAGCCAGTGATGGTTCCAGAACTTAAGTAACTGAACTGCCATCTCAATGCGATGGATAGAGCACTTGATTGGGAGTCTGAATTGAGGAAGCAGTTTACAACGAAGAGATGAACTTGGTCACAGAGAACTATGGACTGAATACATATTCTGCCATTTATTACCCTTGGACAAGTCACTTCTCTTTTAGCTTCATTTTCCTTATATGTAAAAAAAGATATTTGTATTAGATGTTTTAGGAGATCCTTACATCTTTTTAAATCCATATAATCCTATAAATAGCTCCTGGCTCTTTCACCTTGTTTGACTTTGGGTAAAGTCAGTCCCTTCACTGGGTTTCATTTTTTTCATCTGTAAAATGATAATGTCAGGGTACATTATGCCTAAGATTTCTTTCAGCTTTAACAATTTATAAAACATCTTATAAGTCAAGAATTTCACTAGTAATTAAAGTTTATGTATTATAGATAACCTGAAGCCTTGAAAGCCAAGTACCCATTTGGGGGTTATCATTTTCTGAGGCACAGGAAGAGATTCATATTGGAGAATGGTACAAGGTCTCACAATTCATTTAACATTTTTCCTTCTTGCTCTCACCTTGATTACAGTTTTAATTCACATTGTTTCACAGTTGTCTCCTAGATTGTCTGAATGTGTCTAGAATTTGACTTTTGTTTCAAGGAGACAATACATGCCAAATTGATTTATGTGCAGCTGTGAAAAGATTTGATTTGAAGATTGCTTTCCAGAGCTGAGTATACATGACACCTCCCCAAATCAACAGGGGACTCTTAACATGCAAAACCAATCATCTCTCATCCAAAGCACCACCAGGAAAGTAGAATGACAATACCTGTCATTCACTTAGGATAGCAAATTTTTAACTCCTTGTCAGCAGCTTTGGTAAAAGTATCACTGAGGGAAGGACCTTGAATTGATTGAATATAAGGAGTTAACTACATGATCTCTGAGTTTCACTGATCTAGAATTTGTGTAGAAATTCTCAGAAATAGAGAAACTATTTTTAGGATCATAAAATCATGCAATGTTAGAGCTGAGAGGAAATGACAAGATTATTCCAGTCAAAACTCCTAAGCGTACAGATACACAAACTGAGACCCAGAAGAGGAAAGGGTCTTTCCCAAGTTTTTGCCTTTTGAAATTCCTTTCATTAGTTTTGAGAAAATATAAATCTCTTTGGAGCACTGTGCCTGCTTTCCATTCTGCCCTTCCCTTTTCTTCTTTTAAGCTTTTTTTTCTTCTTCTACAATTCCACAAAGACCAAAGAAGTAAACATATTATAGACATGGTTAGAATTAAAGGGACCAGGTTAATGAAAGGGAAGCTATTCTATTATTTTGTCTCCAGTTTAATGAGTAATGCTATGTTCCATGTGATTAAGCAAAGTTGGAATGACTATATAGAATGTCAGAATATCTGAACTAAAATGGATCATTAGTTCAAACTATTTGTTTTATAAACAAAGAAAAGAAAACTCACTGGTTAAGTCATAAGTTCAAAATCATATAGAAAATTACAGCTGTGTTGGAACTGGAAACAAAGTTTCTTGACTCATGATTCAGTGTTATTTCCATTACACCAACAGGACCAAACGATAACAATTCTTACCTTAATTCTGCGCTACAACAGGGAGAACAGACTGCTCAGATTCTCCTGGGTGGTGTCTTCAATGGATATTTGCAGATATGGGGCAAATGATTGTATGGCAGAAAATCTTAGGTCACTTCCCCTAACGGGGCTTTGACAGCTAAATGCATTTGTTTGATTGAAAATGAGGGATGGAGTTGGAAAAGTTGACCTGATTTTCACGTTATCATGATGAGCAATCACTACCTCCTTCTCAGAGGTAAATTTTCTCTTCTTAAACCCCTATTGCTTGTGGATTCGCGAGCATATGGCAGGTGTCTCATTACCCTTTTCTCTTGTTACTCCCCTCCACACATTCTATGATCTAGTCATTTCCCGAATTTAACCTATATTTCCTGAATGTCACCAGTGTTTCCCCGCATTTTTGATTTTGCTTATTCAAGGAAACTTCTTTTTATAGAATCAAGGGGTCTAGATCTAGAGATAAAAGAGACCTCAGTGGGCATCTAGTCATCACTTTATAGATCAGGAAATTGGGGCCCAGGAAGATTAAATGGATTGTCCAAGTTCAGTCCTTCTTCCTCTATGAGTTCCTGTCCTTTCTTTGAAGTCCAGTAAAAACTCTACCTTTGCTTGGAAGCTACCATGATTCATCCATTTGATAATTATTCATTCCCTCATCATAGAAATCAAATTTCATTTTCTTTGTACTACTCTCCTCTAGCACTTAGCCTGTAATATCATTTATTATAAGAGATTTGTTATCTTACATGCTATTTTTCTTTATTTCTCTACTCCCTTGCATTCCTTAATCTCTGCCTTTCTCTACCACCCCACAGAAAACTCTTTACCCAGTAGCTCACCCTGACCCTGAACCTCACAAATTAAAACTACCCTCTACCTTATAGCCTCTTTTCCTCCTCTTAGAATCTTCATTTTAAGATGGAAACTGCGGCCAATTATGTCTTCACTGTGCTGCATGCCACACTCCTGAATCTCTACCAAGGAATTTCTTTCTTGCCCCTGGAAGAACATACTACCTTCATATACTGCTTCTTTCCAAACTTTCAGTCTTGTCTTTCTCCCTTCCCCTTAGAATGTTAGCATCCTGAAGGCAGGGATTTAGTTTTGTTCTATGAGTATTTGAATTCCCAGTGCTTAACACAACTCCTCATAATAAGAACTTAATAAATACTTGTTGCCTTGACTTGACTTAATGCCTTTCAGACTTTCAAGCAAAGGTTGTGCCTTATTTCATTATGTATATGTATATTGACACTTTTGTGACCTCCACTTTCAAATATTCAAAGAGACTCCTTCCATTCTTCAAAATTATCCTTGCTCACTGACATCCATCTTTTCAAGGAATCCATTTCTGTTACCACTTAAAGTAATGCTATAATGCAGATACCATGAATTTTAGGAGAGCACCAATCCTGGCTTTTAGGGATGTCTTCAACTTTATTGCAAATCTATTAGTGACATTGCAATATGCTTCAGAGCCCTGAATTCAGCCATCTTTGACATAGGGTTGAATTTTGCTATTTGATATATTTCCTCTACTCTGAAAACCTTCCATTAATCCTCTGCCCTTTTATTGATTTTCTTTCCTGTAGCCTTATATGAACATGGTTAAATGTTAAATATTAATATTTCCCACATGATACTTTGAAATCTTTAACAGAAAACGGCTCTAAAGTTTTATAAAAGAAATTCTCTAGCTTTTGAGTCGTTTTAATCTTTACATTTCTAATAGAAAAGTATATAGCAAATCACATTCAGAAAGAACTGTGGAGACTAGATGCAGATTGAAGCATACTATTTTCACTTTTTTTTCTTTCTCATGGTTTTTCCCATTTGTTCGGATTATTTTTGCACAACATGACTAATGTGGAAATATGTTTAATTTGATGATACATATATGGCATATATCAGATTGCTTGTTGTCTTGGGGAGAGAGGAGGGAAATGAGGGAGGAAAACAAGTTGGACCTCAAAATCTTACAAAAATGAATGCTGAAAACTATCTTTACATGTAATTGGAAAAAAACACTTAAATTCAAAGATAAAAGCGTACTGTAATTTCACATCAAGAGACTTAGTTTTGAAGTATTTCCTTTTATCATTAACACTGACCTTGGACAAAGCAATCTCTCTGGACCATAGTTTCTTCATCTATGAAATTAGTCGGTTGTATTAGATGTTATCTTCTCCTTTCATTTTCTAGCTGAAGCAGTTGAGGCCCAGAGAAGTAAAGTAAGAAAGAACCATGATTTCAATCCAGGCCCAATAATTCCAGATTTAATGTGTTTTTTTATTTTTCGCTTAGTATCAAAACCCTCCCTAAAAACCTTATCATCACACATTTCCACCTTATATCAGAGATTCTTTCCACATACTATTTTCCTTAGTCCAAATTGGACTACACTTAATCCTCTGAAAATGCTTTATAGCTTATTTTCACTGAACCTTTTGCTTAGTTTATGCCTACTGTTCAAAATGCCTTATCCATTTATCTTTACCTATTGAATTCCTAATTCTAAAACTCAACTTAATGCTGCCTCCTCCCCAAATCTTTCTCTGATCTTCCCCACTCTTGAATTTGGCAATGGCTTTTCTGGACCTCTATTTATATACTTTGTATGAGATTTTCATTGTATTGGTTATATTTGTCATGCATTCTTTGTAATGTAGCTCAAGTGTGTATTTCTTAGCTTACTCTTGGACTGTGAACTCCAAAAGAATAGAGACGATATCTTATCCAAGCTATGCACTTCCTCCAATGTAATATATTTAGGAGATTAATAAATATTTCAACATTTAACAAATTTGTTGGATTGAATTCTATTCATTCAACAGTGGAACCATATTCTTTTTTACAAGCATCTTCATTGTATCATACTTCATTAATATTTCATGAACCCTAGCATTCTTAACATCTCTTGCAGTCATCATTCTTTTTAATCTCCACTGCCTGGTTTTTTTTGGGTCTTGCTCCATGACTGCTGAGTGTTAAGAGAAAAGATCGGTAAAATGGAACTGATTTTTCCCCAATGTAATTTCATAATTTTTCATAATTTCATCAACTAGACTTTTACCAATATATGCTAAGCCTTCTACTCTACCTGTATTGACTCCTTATTTCATTCCTCCCAATATCCATCCTAATTTCTTCCTCCTTGTGGATTTCTTGACTTCTTTTAATATCTCAACTGAAATCTTATCTTCTGAAAGTGGTCTTGTCCAATGCTTACCTCCACCAATCCAGCACTTTCCCTCTGAGATTAACTCCTGCTTATTATAAAGATCTTATAGGTATATCATTGTTTGTATGTTGTCTATTTGAATTTGAGCTCCTTGAGGGCAATGACAGTCCTTTTGTTTTCTATATATCATGAATAAATCTATCAATCAATAAGTATGTATTAAGCAGTTACTATGTGAGAGACACTGCTCTAAGTGTTGGCTATACAAAAAAAAGACAAAAGATAGACCCTGTCTTCAAAGAGCTCAAAATCCAATGGGGCAGATAATATCTATACAAATTTATAGAAACATACTAAAAGTTCAACAAAGAACATACAGAAGAAGTAGTCACATAGAATAACCATGAAAGAGTGGTGTCCCAAAATAGAGAAGAGAGTATCAAGGAGGAAAGAGTGATGAACAGTGTCACAGGCTGCAGACATAAAAAAAAAAAATCAATATCGAGTTCCCCTGGTATATAATAAGTACTTAATGAATGTTTATTGAGTAACTGACCAATAATGTTCCAACTGTCCAGGGCAGTTTCTCTTTAATGCTAATACTTTCCCCAAGATATTCTTTGTCTATCTTTTGTTTTGCGTCTATATTTTCTCTGGAGTTAACAAGAGGTGTAATACCTCATATGCTGGAGGATTTCCTCATTTTATTTTGACTTATTTAGAGTAACAGTGGAGCTCTCTGTTTATCAACCCTATTATCCCTTGTCATATTTCACCAGCCTGTTCTTTCTTCCTGTTATAGAATTCCTTGCTCTTCAAGATTCTTCTTTGGACACGTGCTATAGCCTTCTCATACCTACCACATACTTCTCCATTGGCTTCTCTGAGACATGCATCTTCAGTCTTTCATTGTTAGATTTCTACATTTCACTGTCATTTGGTAATACTAGTAAAATAATAGTATTAAAAATAGAGCTTTATGTTCATGATAAGGTTAAGGTCAGTAAAATAGTTTTCCTGACTTGCTTTTTGAAAAATCCACTCTTCTACATCACATATGTTCAATAGTATGCTGTGCTCTACACTACTTATGTTCATTTCAACACCACACTTAAAATCTTACTTCTAGGGAACCTGTTAATAAACTCTTGGATTCTGGAATAAATTCTTTAGAAAATGTTTAAACCTCAGGACATCTTTGCAGGATAGAGAGTTGTCTGTGTTATTTGGAACAAAAAGTGAATGGAAATATGATCAGGATAAAAAGTTAGGGTAATGTAAGGCTTTGGGCATTAATATTAAAAGGCATCATGATGTAGTGGAAATAGTCCAAATTCTAAAGTAAGACATGCTAGGATCAAATATAGGCCATGTTCCTGGGTAACCTTGAGTAAGACCCCTATTTCCTCTGGCACTGTATTTTTATTTGTAAGATTTGGACAAAATGATCTCTAAGACCCCTTAAATATCTAAATATCTACCCAACCTCAAGAAGTTCCCTCTTATTTAAAGGATAAAGTATATATTCTACTGGAGAGTATTAAAGCCCCTTGAAATCTAGGTTCAGCCTAACATTTTAGGCTTACTGCATGTTATTCCCCTTTGCAGACTCTAGATTAAAACTGCGCTGGCCTGTTGGATGTTTGCTATCACATAATCTTATCTTGTCTTGTGTCTTTGCAGGGGTTATCCACTGTACAAAGATCTCATACAAGCCTTAACCTCCTAGACTAGCCTTATAATGATTTGCCTACTTAGTAGCTATCAAAAAAGCCGCTATCAGTTAAATAACATTTATGAAGTGCTTAGTGCAATACTTGGCAGGTGCCCAGTGAATGCTTGCTCTGTCTTCCCTCCCTCAATCCCAGGTATCGGTTTGTATATATTTTGTATTGGCAATGTGTATGCATGTTGTCCTTCCATCTGAACTCTACCAGGAGAATGTCAGCTCCTTGGGGAAAAAAAGGATTGGTTCATGTTTATCTTTTTAGTGCCAATGCTTAGCATAGTCTCTGGTATATGATGTTTAATAAATGCTTGTTGAATGAATAAGTATGCTTGGACTCATACAATAGAATGGGTTCTGAGCTTCTATAAAATACTTCATAGAAAATCCTTTGTAGTCATATAAAGGGGATGTTTGATACAACCAATCAACTCCATTTTATCAATAAAGAAGGTTTTCCTTCCATACTGTGCTTAATACCTGGTACAGGAAAAGATCGAGACTGAATGAGGGTGGATGGAATCTCTGATTTTTACAGAAGTAACTGAAAGGACCTAAATGGGTTGTCTAACTTGGTTCCATAGTTTGGGATGGAAGGGCACAGCTCTAATTGAATCTCATCTTCAAACAGCCAGTGTAATAAAGTAGAAATCAGAGTGGAATTTCATAGCAGCTCAATTTGTGAACTCTTGTAGCAGCTCAATTTGAGAACTCCACAGAACAATTACCTGTATATTAACAGATCATAGGTAAGTCTCATTTTTTTTTCCTTCTCAGTGAACATTTTCTGGCAATAAAACAAGCACTGCCTTCTTTGCCTTGTCTCCTTATTACTCTAATGTTGCCACCAGGCTTCATTTAATAAGAAATAACTATGAATAAATTAGAGCATCAAATTATGCACCAGGAGGTGACTTGGTATGAAAATCCAGACCCCTTGAAGTTAATTCAAGTTAAGCTGAGTAGAAAAAAACCTTCATTATTTCCTGAGAACTAGAGTTCTTTTTTCATTAGAATCACAGTTAAGCAGGCTGCCAATAGAAAACTTCTTGTGACAGGCTGTGAGGCAAATGAAGCTCATAACTGGGGTCAAGAGATTTGAATTCTTAGATTTTTCACCAATTCATGAAAGCTGTATTTTTAAAGATGCAGTTAAATTCATAGACTTGTATTATTTAGCTATTTTAAAGGAAAGACTCTTATAGGACCTCCAGTCCAGATTTGCACCAGGTGTGTGACATCTAAATAATTCATGGAACTATGTAATGGGTGCCCTCTTGTCTACTAGCAATCACTATATTTTTTGTAGATGAATGAATCAATCAGTTGAAGGGGAAATTATTCATTAACTGTTTACTATGTGCCAAATATTGGGGGGAGAACTGGGGATGCAAATCTAAAAAAAAGAGATGCCCTTCTTTCAGGGAACTCACACTCTTAACTGGGACATCAATACACATAGAAGCATTGAGTTGCAGGGAGGATTGAGCAGTCTTGAAGTCTAAATTGTGAAGCGATGGGTGGATGGCAAGAATCTGGAAGCTTAGGATATACCAGCAAGTCAGTTGACAGAGTCCAGGGATCTGGAGGGCAGAGAGTAATTTCTAATAACCTCACCAGAAGGATATTAGGTATGTATTACTATTCATTTAGGTGGTGTAAGCAGCCCTGTACACAGCTGGGGAGGGGAACACCTCGAAAACCTCACACAGCTCACCAGCATTGGAAAGAAGGGAGTGTTCCTGAAGAACTGAGTGGTTCAGGGATTTTGGGTTCCCTCCTCGAGGGGTGGAGATGAGGAAGTCAATGGAATGGAAGAAGCAGAAAGAGTAATTTGCCGTATGATATGGGGAGAAAAAGTCCTAGAGGTTGCTTTTCCTAGGGCCCCAGTGAGATCTGAACTACAAAAGCTAAAAGTAGTAAGGAAGGAAAAGGAAAAGCATACTTCTGCTAATTCCTTTTTTTACCTCTCAAGGCATAGTCTAAAAATGGCCAAGGATTTATGTCTTTCAATATAATGCCTTATGCTATTCAATAGCCAGTAGCATAGAATCATAAACTGAAATGTGAAAGAGAATTTATATATCATCTAGTGTCCATCACTTCATTTTATGAATGAAGAACTGAGGTCAAAATAGTTGAAGCAAGTTGTTTGATTTCTTAAAAAGAAATGAAGTGGCAGAGCCACAAAGTTCTCTGCCTTCATTTTAGAATTTTTTTTCTTTGATACCAGGCTCCCTTAAGTAAAGCATCAAACCATTCATCAATTGGATCTGTTGAATATGACTATTCAATCTGTTATAAATCTACCAGACAGCCATTCTGTCCATCTTTTATTTCAACACCTTAGTCACAATATCAGTGGAGAATGGGAGCATTCATCAAGTGTTTCACTGAAATTGTCATATATTATCTCTTCTATAGATGCCTCTTTCTTTTACTGATGAAGAGATCACAATATCTTATACATCATATGCCCTACCAATGTAATCTCCACTAAAATGTTCCATTTATAATGACCTTAATTATAGCTAGAATTTGTAGAACATTTACTATGTGCCAGTCACTGTGTGAAGCACTTTACAGTTATCATGTCTTGTGATCCTCACAGTAATCCTGAGTGGTATATACTATTATCATGCTCATTTTACAGATGAGAAAACTAAGGGAAACTGTGGTTAGATGATACACCTATGGTCACACAGCTGTTAAGAGTCTGAAATCAAATTTGAACTTGGGTCTTCTGACACTTCTTATTAATGGAGCGTCTGGGACTACAAACTTTCAGGCAGTTTGATTAAAAAAAAAGTTGACATTTGTTGTAAGCCAGACTCATTCAGTTAGTCAGAAAAAGAGGCAGATGCAGATCAACAAAAGAGATGGAGATTAAGGAAGAGGATAGATCCCAACAACCTCTGGACAAATCTTTCTATTTCTAGCTTTTTCTCTTTTTCCATTCATTTATCACACCACAATTTGAGTTATCAAAAAATAAAATCAGTCATTCCTAACCTCCTATTAAATTAAAATAGGAAAATCTTTTCCTGACTTCTGAAGCTTTCCATAATTTAGTTTGACTTTCATTTCCAGTCTTATTTTAATGTGCTCCTTTCCATTGAACAAAGTTTCCAGCAAAACGCTCACTGTCTCTGGGTCATTATAAACACACTATACCTTTTAAGCAGTCATTTTGTATTTCCTTTTGCAGGGAGGTTAGGATTGGTTAGAATAATGAATCCTTTAAAGTGACTCCATGTATTTGAATTCAGATTAATTAAAGTTATAATTGTATAAAACATGGTAATTGATTCCAT
Source organism: Notamacropus eugenii (assembly GCF_028372415.1). Lineage (NCBI taxonomy): Eukaryota > Metazoa > Chordata > Mammalia > Diprotodontia > Macropodidae > Notamacropus > Notamacropus eugenii. The sequence goes on along the minus strand of NC_092872.1, from coordinate 18,880,097 downwards.
CCTAATGGAATTATACAGTGCAGATTCAAATAATGCAATAATTTCATGAGGCGCATTATTCACTCTTATCAGGACCTACCCATGTAAATGTCACTCCTTCTTTCAAGATCCCATTCAGATCACCATAATATTTTCCCTAATCCCCTCAAGTAGCATTGATCTCTTCCTAGATAACTTTGCAAGAACTTTCTCTGGATAATGCCTTTGTACTTATTGCCCCATGTTTTGAATTATTTGTGTATATATCATATTTCCACTGTTGTATTGTAAGCTCCATTATGAAAGGGAATGTTTCAATTCATCCTTAGAACTAAACAATCTATAAAGGAAAAAAAAATGGATCCTTAAAGGTTTTACTCAGATCATACAAGATTCTTTGATAGATGAAACTACAGAAAAATTTTGTTCAAGCCCCTTTTGATTATAAATATCAAGCAAAACATTAAAAAGAGAGTCATGTTATTGATCAAAGAGATTAATCAACGTCATGGAAGATAGTCTACTCAAACAGGAGTGCTTCCCAAAAATGGTTAGGTTTATACAGATATTTCTCTTTCTGCATGACATTTTACTGATTACACTGAGCCACAAAAACTACAAGGCCTCCTTGATGAAATCTATAACCATTCAAATGCAATCAGCTGAGCATTTCACACAGAAAAGAACAATGCCATGAATAATTCAGATTCAGATTCTTACATGCAATTAGATGGGAAGTCAAATGAGTTATTCCACCAGTCCAAGTATCTTAGACAAGCATCCCATAGGTACAATGTGCAGAAACCAAATTGACTTCAAAAGAATACATGCATGATTATATTTGGAACTGTACAATAAGTGACAGTGATCTCAAATATTTTCTTATCCAAAAAGTACATCTTTTTTTTTAAAGTAATCTATCAATGAGCAATTATTCACCATTCCTTAATATCATTTTCTGTGCTATATATTAAGAAAAAAAACAAGCATTAAAAAACAGAATAAAACATTTTTTAATCTGTTTCCATACTATTGGAAATAACAATCTAATAAACAAGTCAAAAATACCAATTTTCTTACTATAGGATCTACTGCAAATAAGGTACAATATGATCTCAGAAAAAACAGAATTTTTAGTGAGAGGTGTTTTATATTTCATTCAGCTGGCAGTATGAAAATCTACTGATTTTATTTCAGCTGGAGATTGATAAAATCTAGGAAAGATGAGCAAACATTCTAAGTAGGTTGCAGTATAACAGCTATGATGACTTGTGTTGGATAATTGACACTGGTGACACAGATTCATGGAGTCCTTGATTTAGAGATAGGAGAAACCTTAGAGAATCTCGAGTTATTCTTTCTCTTTCATTATTTTATGGGTGAGCAAATTGAAGCTTAAAGAGCTTTTACTTTGATTAACTTTGGATACGAATAAAGAAACATACCAAGTTTCAAACCTGATTTCATATACAGCCTGTTTTATATAGCATTGTATTGCTTCTAGCATCATCAATCACTTATGATCCAGAATAAAAGTGAGTTTAAGATGTTAGAATAGAGTATAAAAGACAGTCTATGTGTTCCAATGCTATCTATTAAATACTTGAAGATATGGAGAAAGATATTCAGAACATAGTTTAGATAACTCTTAGGAGATTTTATGGATGGATATGAATAAAAATCACATAGGATGAGATGGTATGCATGAATTGCAATTTGCTCCAATGGCAGATGAGAAATTATTTAAATTATCGTAATGTGTTCCCAGTACCTACTTTAGTAATATTTGACATATTCTGAGCTTCATTGATAACTGAATATATTTTATGGGACTGAATTGGTTGCTCTGAAATTCATAGTGTCTAAAACTACATAGTTATTAGTCCCACCATAGTCCCCACCTTAGTCAGACACACCCGGAGTATTGTAAAAAGGTGACACAATCTTTGGAAGGAAATTGATAAGCTTAAGAATTCCAAAAGAAGGTGGCCGACATAATAAAGGGAGCAGAAGGCATGTTGTATGGAAACCTATTTAAGGAATTCAATTTGTTTGACCTTAGGGAACTCCTTAGCATCTCTGGGATCCTGTGAAGTCATCTTTGAAAAGAAAAAAAAAGAAAGGTTTTCAATTTGTATGCTCTAAAGTCCATTGCTATCTCTATATTCTATGATATGTACATTTCTCAGTTATATTATCCCCATACTAATATAGACCCTTGACTGCCTTGATATTTTTTGTTACCCTGTTTTGTAGCTTTATAGTTGGAAAGCCGTGGTTAATGGCATTACTTTTTTCTGGGCTAAGGAAAAACATATCTGATCTTTCTAGAGGGAAAAGGATTTTAAAGGAAACTTCATTTGAATTCAATAATAATAATTCACATTTATAGAATGTTTCAAATTTCACTAAATGTATTTTTCACAGTAAGAAGAAAGACAATATAGTGGTTGCAAGTATATAAGTTACACATGAGGAAACAGATTCGAACAAATCAAATGAGTAGTCAAAAGTCACACAATTAATAAGTGTTAGAACAAGGATTTAGTCCTAGGTCTTTTGACTTTAAGATTTTTGCTTTAGACACTATTCCATGCTGATACTCAATTACTTGGTCTCAGATGTTTACTTCCATAACATATCATTTAAAGAGTGACTTTCCCGTACTTTCTTTTCTTTACTGGAAAGGGTTAAGACACTATTCACTTTATTCACTTTGGCAAACCATGGCCAACACACACACACACACACACACACACACACACACACACACACACACACACACACACACACACACACCCCTGAATGTACAAAGAAGCTAGCAAATATTTATTTAATTGAATTAAAAGAATGTATGAGGTAGAGAGGAGTAAAAAACAAAACAAAACAAAATCTTTACCTATTAAGGTATCAGGGAAGATTTCATGGAAGGAAAGGCATTTGAGTTGAACAGGGCACACATTAACACCACTGGTGGAAAAGAACAGGAAGGTGTATAGAAAATTAAGAGCAAAGGGAAGAAGATAGATGAAATAAGTCCAAATGTTTAGGATGGTGAATAACACAGTTTGCTTATAGCATAGAACAATGAGGAGAATGGTAGTGGAAAAAAACTACCAAGGTCCTTCACAGGTATCTAAATGCCAGGACATAGAGATCAAACTTTACTCAATACTCAGGAGGCAGCCTTTGAAAATTTCTGATATGACCAGAACATCTGAGAATAAGAAAAAAAAATATTGTCAATGGAATGAAGGATGAATTGGAGAGGGCAAATTGGAAGTGAGCAGATCTATTTTAGTACTAATGTCAATAATTCAGGTGGTTACAATTGAAGGCCTATACTATAATTATATTACTGAGAATAAAAAAAAATAAATGAATTGATACGAGAGATGAAGAGGAGGTAGGATTCAAAGAATGAATTTTATAAGTAAGGGAGAGGAGAGATTAAAAAGCAAGTTTTCCAATATGGGATGCTAAGAAAGTGATAGTAGCATTGAAAGATATCATGACATTAGAAGAAAAACAAACAAATATTAGAGGAAATAGAATAAGCTCACTTTTGCCTGTGCAGTTTGCTCCAGTAGACATGTCCTGTAAAGCTGTTGAGTATCTGTAGATCTGAAATTTACAAGTAAGATAATAGTTGTAGATAGAAATTTGGTTTGATTTGATTTGATCTTTATAGTACTTATAATTCAAGCCTTGAGCATGAATGATGCTCATGAGTGAAAGTGAACAAAGAAAAGAAAAGGTATAGTGGCAGATCTTTGGGGAACACTAGCTTAAGAGGTTGTGGGAGAAAATGTGAGGAACAAGTGAAAGAAACCAGAAAGGAACACAAAGAACTAGAAAAGTTCTCGTTTCACAACTATTCACATAAGGTATTGACCAGCATTCCTGGAATCTCTTTGCTCAACCTAGGACTAGAGAATCCTTGTTTATGTAAGATGATGTTTTATGGCTATATCTTTGATGATCCCACTAATAGCTAACTAGGAATTACAGAATTATTGAAAAATTTTCAACAGAGGAGGAATTACATGATCAGACATATTCATATGGAAAAATAGTCCTCACAGGGTACTATGGAGTGAGATATTTTTCTTTTTTTTCCAGGTGACTTTTCATTTCCCCTTGAGGTAAGGACTATATTCTTATATGTATAATATATTTTTATTAGTTGATCTGTATACCTGAAGAGAATTCTGTCAGTTGACAACCATGTTCTTTTCAAGGCAGCAAATCTGTTTAATAGCTTCAGGAGTAGATAGATAGATAGACAGATATAGATAGATAGATAGATAGATAGATAGATAGATAGATAGATAGATAGATAGATAGATAGATAGATGATAGATAGACAGACAGACAGACACCCATGCTAGCTATTGTTATTTAGACTTTTCAGTCCTGTAGGGTTTTTTGTGATCCCAGTTGATTGGCTATTTTGTGACCCCAATCAGAGTTTTCTTGGCAAAGAGTAATTTCCCATTTCCTTCTTCAGTTCATTTTACATATGAGAAACTGAGGCAAACAGGGTACAGTGACTTGTCTAAGGTCACACAGTAAGCAAATATCTGAGGCCAGATTTGAATTCAAAAAGGTAAGTCTTCCTGACTTTAGGCCCAACATTCTATTCTATTCTATTCACTGCTCTACCTAGTTTCACCATATACAAAGTAAAAAATAAATAATTGCAGAAGGAAAGCACTGGAATAAAGAGGAATTGTGGAAGGCTTCCAATAGAAGGTAGGATTTTGGTTAAAGTCAGAAAGTAGTGAATTCCCCCCATGGCATTTTAATCTATGATACTAATATAGAATTGAGAGGAGGATGGGTCACATAAAGAAGCCCTCCTGTGAAGCTGAGTGAAGAGCTGTAACTAAGAATTCTTATTACTGGGACATTCATATCCCAGAGCTTAGTCTATATCCTCCTCTGTATGCTCTGTAAGGAAGGATATGGCAGTTATGGGAAATAAAGTTAGGGGAAGGAAACTCCTAAGGGGAGACAATGTGATGACATGTCTGGCATGGTAGACAGTCCCGGTTTGGGTCAGGGTGGCAGGGAGGTGTGTTTACCTTAACCTGTTTACCTCAGTTCCTCATCTTAAGTTAGATGTGACGTCCACTGAATGATATCCTTCTAGGGCACTGAAACATGGAGTCAAAGAGATTATGAATTTATAAATGTATATTAATTATGTGTATTTTATATGTATATCATATATATAATATATAAATTTAATAAATTATAAACTTAGTTATAAAAGAAAACAAACAAAACCCAAGGGTACATCCCCAAATTGAGTACTTGGGAATAACTCAGGGTATCCCATATTGACTGCACAATACTATATGTAAGTAAGGTCTAGTAATTCAATTATAACTCAGATCTCTTCTGCCCTTCATAGCTCAACTGTATCAAAAGGCTCTTTACAACTTGTTGTTCAGTTCTTTCAGTTGTATTTGATGCTTCATGATGCCATTTGAAGTTCTCTTGGCAAAATGATTGGAGTCGTTAGACATTCTTTTGCTTACTCATTTTAAAAATGAGATTTGTCCTGTTTTTCTCCTTTTGCACTCCTAATGCCTTCAAATCTGACTTCCAACCCTACCATTACAGGGAAAGGGCTCGCTTCAAGCAGCCAAATGCAGTGACCCTTTCTCAGTCGTCATTCTCCTTGACATCTCTGCAGCCTTTGACATTGTCAAAGCCTTGACACCATCTTCTCTCTAGGTATTTGAGATATTACTAGTTCCTGGTTCTCTTCCTACTTATTTGTTTTCTTCTTTAGTGTCTCCTTTTTTCCTGGATTTTCATACCAGTCATGCCTTCTTACTGTACATGACCTTCAGGATTCTGTCCTGAGTTCTCTTTTCTTCTCTCTTTGTACTACTTCACTTGGTGATCTCATCAGTTCCCATGGATTTAATTATCATCTCTATGCTGATAATTCTCAAAGCTGATTCTTCTATTCTAATCTCTCCATTTACCTGTAATCTCACATATCCAACTGCCTTTCAAACGTCTCAAACTGAATTCCAGTAAACATCTTAAACTAAACACTTTTCAGTGATCAGCATGATTTCTTTCCCAAAACTCCAAGACAGAGACTTTTAATCTGTCATCAATATTTTTAACACTTTTTATAGCTGCATTTTAATATGCTTGACTATTATGCATATTGACTGGTTTGTAATGTTAGTATATCATTTTTATGCATTTAGAAATAGGATTCTGAGAAGTGGTTCACAGACTTCATCAGAATGGAAAAAGGATCCATTACATGTACACTCACACACACACACACACACACACACATACACATGCACACATGCATGCATGGTTAAGAATCACTACACCAAAAGTCACATCTTGATATTGTCATATCATACTATATACTGTCATATCATTATCACCATCATCACCACCATCACGAGCACTCACGTATTTATTGCACCTGAAGATTTGCAAAGTACTTTGCACATATTATCTCATTTGATCTATTTCATTACCCTGGGGAAAAAATGTCATTATTGCCTCCATTTTACAGATGACAAAATGAAAGACTAGAAAAATGAATTGACTTATGCAGGGTGCCTTGCCACCATAGTGCTGGTGTCTTCCATTTAAAATATTTTCCAATTTATCCTGGAGATATCTTCTTTGTGCATAATTGTTTGCATTTGTCTCCCCTTCTCCTCCTCAAAATTTGATTGGGAATTCTTGGCAGCATGGGTCTGTTTTTACCCTTTATTGTAACCTCAACACTTAACAAATGCTTGTTGACTTATTGATTTGGTGTGGTTTGTTGGTAGATCCATATATTCAAATAGCCATATGGAGCAATTTGTTTTCATTCCTACTTGGTTTCTTTCTGCTACTTGTGCTATACACTCACTGATGCTTTGTTATTATCAATCATTGAAGCTTCTGGAGTTTCACTCATTTTCATGACCCTAATGATAGGTATTAATCCAGTACTCATACTTAGCAGACCATAGCAATATCTCTTTTTTGCTCTATTTAATGGTTGTTCATTAAAATTTTATGAATGACACTGCAAATATGTGCCCAGTGCCAAACAAGCTGTAATGGCTATTGTTGGGTTCCTACAGTTCAGTATTTTCTATGTCAGTTTTACAGCATTTTTTCCAGGCATTGGAAATACATTTCCCATCTGGTGGTTATGTTCTCATCTCTCAGTTTATATGAGTACTCTCTTTGCAATGTCATTTTATGTGCTTTGCAGTTCAGACTAAATGGAAGGCAGCTGAAATTTTCCCTATCAAAATCTCCTGAAGAAGCATTTATGATTATTGTAAATGATGAACTAAAAAGTTGCCTTCTTATTGTTAAAATATAAAAGCTGCTCCTCGGTCATTAATAGATCCAAGCAAAACCCCTAAATGTAAAAATATAGTTCTGTAAAGAAATTATATCAGATAGTGACCTATCTCTATTGGCAGGTTTTACTGTCAAATATCAGCAGGAGGCACTCACCTGCAAAATTATACTGATGGGGAAAAGAAAAGTTTAGTAAATAAATCTCTAGGTATATGAAGCAGAACCCTATATTAAGGGTGGAATTCATTCGAAGTCAAACAATCATTTTGCTCACATAATAGGCTCAGTATTTATTCCAGTGCTAGATTATTAACGATATGGATAAAGGCACAGATGGCATACTTATCATGTGTGAATGAAACAAAGTTGAGAGCGTTGGCTGACATGTGGACAGCAAAGAGGAGGTACATAGTTCTCTCAAAATTTCTGAATTGAAGGGTGGATGTAAGATGACAGAGAAGGACAGACTTGTAGAAGCTCTCCCCAAAAGCCCATAAAATACCTGTAAAAAGACTCTGAACAAATTCTAGAGCTGAAGAAGCCACAAAATGAGAGAGTGAAAGAGATTTCTAGCCCCAGACAGCCTGAAAGGCCGAAAGGAAAGGTCTATCACACTGGTATGGAGCAGAGCACAGCCTGTGGAACACAGCAGAGCCTTGGCCATGTGGCACCATCAGGATCAGGACCAGAGTAGGCCTCAGGGAGTGGAATCCCTGGAAAAAGCTTCAGTTCCCAGGTTACTCAACCCACAAATGCTAAAGAGAGCTTCAAAGGTCGATGAGAAAGCTCTTTCACTTGGGTGAGAAGGGAACGTGGTCTGACCTCATCAACAGCAGCACTTACAGCAGCATCCATTTTTGGAGCCCTCAGCCTATGGACCTTGGGGGAATTGAGCAGCTGATCAAAGTCTCAGCACTGAGGGGCTCTCCTGGGGTGAGGAAGAGTGCAGGTGGTAGAGGTGGTTGAGTCACTGGAGAAGGAACCCTACTGGCAGATCCTGGACAGAACAGAGTACTTGTGGTTGCTCACAGATAAGAGCGCAGACCAAGAGAGGAGTATGCTCCTCTCCCTTGATTGTGCTACCTTGGAGGAACTGAGAACTTACAGTTCCTCAGAGCATACCCTACTCTTGACAAAGGACTCAAAAGTCAAGTAACTGATTGAGAAAATGCCCAAAAAAGGGGAAAAAATAAGACCATAGAAGGTTACTTTTTAGTGAACAGATATTTTCTTCCATTCTTTCAGATGAGGAAGAACAATTCATACCATCAGAGGAACACCTACAATTCAAGGATTCTGCATCCATAACCTCCAAAAACAATATGCAATGATTTCAGTCCATGGAACAGCTCAAAAAGAATTTTGAAAATCAAGTAAGAGTGGTGGAAGAAAAATTGAGAAGAGAAATGAGAGCAATGCAAAAAAATCATGAAAAGCAAGTCAATAGCTTTCCAAAGGAGACTCAAAAAATACTGAAGAAAATAACACCTTTAAAAATAGACTAACTCAAATGACAAAAGAAGTCCAAAAAGCCATTGAGAAGAATGCTTTCAAAGCAAAATTAGCCAAATAAAAAAGGAGGTTCAAAAGTTCACTGAAGAAAATAGTTCTTTAGAAATTAGAATGGAGCAGATGGAAGTTAATGACTTCATGAGAAACAAAGAACTACAAAACAAAACCAAAAGAATGAAAAAATAGAAGATAATGTGAAATATCTCATTGGAAAAACAACTGACCTGGAAAATAGATCCAGAAGAGACAATTTAAAAATTATGTGACTACCTGAAAGCCGTGTTCAAGAAAAGAGTCTAGCCATCATCTTTCATGAAACTATCAAGGAAAAGTGCCCTGCTATTCTAGAATCAGAGGGTAAGATATTGAAAGAATCTACTGATCACCTCCTGAAAGAGATTGGAAAAGAAAACCTCCTAGGAATAATACAGCCAAATTCCAGAGCTCCCAGTTCAAGGAGAAAATATTAGAAGCAGATAGAAAGAAGCAATTCGAGTATTGTGGAAATAAAATCAGGATAACACACCATGTAGCAGCTTCTACATTAAGGGATTGAAAGGTTTGGAATATGATATTCCAGAAGTCAAAGGAATCAGGATTAAAACTAAGAATCACCTACCCAGAAAAACTGAGTATAATCCTTCAGTGGAAAAAATGGTCTTTCAGTGAAATAGAGGACTTTCAAGTATTCTTGATGAAAAGACCAGAGATGAATAGAAACAGGATGAGTTGAATAGGAAGACATGATATCTAAAAAAATACAATTAAGAGGTGAGAGAGGAATGTATTGGGAGGAGAAAGGGAGAAATGAAATGGGGTGAATTATCTCATAAATAAAGGCAAGAAAAAACATTTTCAATAGAGGAGAAAAGGGGGGAAGTGAGAAGGAAAAAGTGAAGCTTAATTTCATCACATTTGGCTTAAGGAGGGAATAACATGCTCACTCAATTTGGTATGAAAATTTATCTTATACTACAGGAAAGGAGGGGAGAAGGGGATAAATCGGGTGGGGGATGATAGAAGGGAGGGCAAATAGGAGGGAGTAATTAGAAGTAAACACTTTTGGGGAGGGACAAGGTCAAAAGTGAGGAGAGAATAATGGGGGGCAGAATAGGATGGAGGGAAATATAGTTAGCTTCACACAACAAGACTATTATGGAAGTCTTTTGCAAAACTACACATATGTAGCCTATATTGAGTTGCCTGCCTTCTCAGTGGGGATGGGTGGGGAGCAAGGAAGGGAGAGAAGTTGGAGCTCAAAATTTTAGGAACAAATGTTGAAAACTGTTTTTTCATCCAGCTGGGTGATAAGAAATACAAGTAATGGGGTATAGAAATCTGACTTACCCTACAAGAAAAGAGAGAAGATGCAGATAAGAGAAGGGAAGGATGTGATAGAAGGGAGGGCAGATTGGGGGAAGGAGCAATCAGAATACATGGTGTTTTGTGGTGGGGGGAGAGGAGAGATGGGGTGAAAATTTGGAACTTAAAATTTTGTGGTAATGAATATTGAAAACTAAAAATAAATAAATATTTAAAAAATTCTGGGGCGGAGTGAAAGCAACGACTCACCTAAGCTCCTGGACAAACTCTTCTGGATATCTCTGAAAGGAGAATCTGACCAAACTTTGGAGGTGTGGAATCCAGTGGGTGACAGACTTTGACAGATTCGGAGCCCAGGTTAGACTGGAAGGTTCACGGGAAGGATCTGTTCCGAGGGGGTAAGCCCCCAGCGCACAGCACAGCGCCGTCAGCGCAGCAGAGCAGAAGGGACCTGAGAAGCCCGAGAGTGGCGGGCGAAACCAGCGGAGCAGGAGACAAGCCAAACCGAGCCGGTGAGAGCCGCTGAGTGCCAGATATCAGCGCAGCAGACCTTGAAACCTTCAGCCTGAAGACTAAACTTCGGTAAGTCACCTACTTGAACTTCCAGGAGCCAGGATGGCGGAGTGATCAGTAAATGTTCTCTCCTCCCCACTGATGACCGTGAAAGAACCATAAAATATTTCCCCAGATAAATCCTGGATCAGCGGGAACAGCAGAAGGGGGCAAATAGTCTCATAACACCAGAGGCTAGGAAAATAGCAAAGGGGGATTCTTCCTACTGTGGCGGAGGCGATCTGGAAGGACACACAACCCAGGGCAGAGAAAATTCGCACTGAGACCCAGGCAAGCCTCAGCGCCAGGAGAGGAGCCCCAGGAGGGGTGGGAACATGCATTAGCTTCTATGCGTGCCCCAGCCCTCCGGGGGGAAAAGGGAAGACAATAGGGAAGCTGGGATCACCATCCCCTGACCTTGCCTTTGCCTCAGGTCAGCTGAGGAGATCTCCTGAGAACAGACCACCCCTCCCACACACCTAACAAGCTAACCCCAGGGTTGATCGGGAAAACAAAAAACAAAAACCTGCTTTTAGCTTCTACACACATCAGCTCAACACAAAGTTCTGTACCTTCTGACTGAAAGAACCAGAAGCTACAACACTCAGCCAACATCATGAATCGGAAAAAGCAGACGAAAAGTGAAAAAACCATAGAATCTTTCTATGGGGATAAGGACCAAAACACAAACACCAAAGAGGTCAGAGCTGAGATTGTACTTCCATCTGAAACTTCAGAAGGGACTATGAATTTCTCGCAAGCACAACTAGCTTTCCTGGAACAGATGAAAAAGAAAATAGAAGAAAAACTGGCCAATGATTTTAAAATTATAAAAAAAGAATTCACTGATGAGAACATCACTCTGAAAAGGAAAATTGAACAAATGGAAAAGGAAGTTCAGAAATTAACTGGAGAGAATAACTCCCTAAAAGGAAGAGTTAATCAAACGGAAAAGGAAACCCAAAACCTAATTGGGAAAATTGATCAAATGGAAAAGGAAACACAAAACCTAACTGGGAAATTTGGTCGAATGGAAAAAGAAGTACAAAAATTAAATGGAAAAAAATAGCTCCTTAAAGGGAAAAATTGGTGAGATGGAAAAGGAGATGCAAAAGTTAACTGGAGAAAACACTACGATGAAGATTAGAATTGGGCAAGTAGAAACTAATGACTCAATGAGGCAACAAGAATCAGTCAAACAAAATCTAAAGAATGAAAAGATAGAAGAAAATGTAAAATATTTAATTGGAAAAACAACTGACCTGGAAAATAGATCCAGGAGAGAAAATTTAAGAATTATTGGCCTGCCAGAAACCCATGATGAAGAAAAGAGTCTGGACAATACCTTCCAGGAAATCATCAAGGAAAACTGCCCAGAAGTACTAGACTCAGAGGGCAAAATAGTCATTGAAAGAATCCACCGTTCCCCTCCCGAAAGGGATCCCAAACTAAAAAATTCTGGACTGATGAAGCAAATCTGTGAAGGTGAAATTTGATAAGAATAAAGTTAGAATCACTATACATGTAGACAAGGAAAAAAAAAAAACACGCTTAGGCAAAAGTTCACTTAATCTCTTCTATCCGATCCCATTGTCACTATTGCCACCCTGTCCCTGAGAAGATCTCACTACCAACACATACATTACTCTGGGGATTTCATCTGCTTTGGTACTCACATTTATCAATATCCTCAACAGCTTCAGACATTTTTATCAGAGGGTTGGCAAATGGGACAAAAATGTTTTCTTAATGCCTTCATTTAAAGAGCAATCTCAATCTAGCCATTCCCCAGTAGCTGCAGTCCTTGGATTTGATTTTCCCATTTTAATGCTCTCACATTGGTTACCTTTTCCTTCCCACAATGCCTAATTTTATCTTACTTTCAAATGTGGTTGTACCCATTGGACTGTAAGCTCTTTGGGCGCAGGGACTTACTTTCTTTTCCTTACTTTTATCCTCAATGCTTAGTTAGCATACTGTGTAGCATAATAAGTAGGTGATTAAAAAATATTTATTGAATCAAACTATTTAAAAAATGACTGGGCAACAGTAACGGACTATGTACCTAGTTTGAGTCCAGTCCAGAATATGATATAAAAGCTGAGATTATACAGATGGATAGAGTTTAGGGCTTCATGTCAGAGGGACCACAGTTTCAATCTGGAATTAGAAGCTTATTTCCTGAGTGACCCTAGAAATAGTCACTTAATTATTCTGTGTCTCTGTTTCTTTATTTGTAAAATAAACTACTTACCTCCAGAGTTGTTGTGATGATAAAATGAAATGATACTTCTAAAGCACTTCAGAAATCTTAAATCATTACATAAATGCTGTCATCATCATCACCATCATCATTATCATCTATTGTCATAGTAGTAGCAGTAGTAGTAGTAGTGGTAGTAGTAGTAGTAGTAGTAGTAGTAGTAGTAGTAGTAGTAGTAGTAGTAGCAGCAGCAGCAGCAGCAGTAGTAGTAGTAGTAGTAGTAGTAGTAGTAGTGGTAGTAGTAGTAGTGGTGGTACTGGTGGTAGTAGTAGTAGTAGTAATCATCATCATCATGGTGGTGGTGGTGGTGGTGGTAGTGGTAGTGGTGTATTTATAACAGCCAAAAAAGTAAATTTTACCTGAGGCTGCACAGTGCCTCTTACTACATAGCCACTTAGAAGATATTAATAGAAGGATTTAAAGAAATTTTTTTTTTGCTTTATCTCCTTTTATTGGGATTTTTAAAATATTTTATTGTATTTTTATTTATTTTTAGATTTCAACATTCATTTCCACAAAATTTTGAGTTCCAATTTTTCTCACCATCTCTCCCCTCCCCCCCACTCCATAATACCTTGCATTCTGATTGCTCCTTCCCTCAATGTACCCTCCTTTCTATCACACCCCACCCTTCCCTTTTCCTCATCTTCTCTCTTTTCTTGTAGGGCAAGATAAATTTCTGTGCCCCATTACCTGTGTTTCTTATTTTCCGTTATATGCAGTTATATTGCAGTTATATGCAATAATAATTCTCAAGATTAGTTTCTAATACTTTGAATTCCAACTTCTCTCCCTCCCCCCCTCCCTCCCTATCCCCATTGAGAAGGCAAGCAATTCAATACAGGCTATATATGTGTCATTTTGCAAAAGATATCCATAATCATGTTGTATAATATTAACTCTACTGCTCTCTATCCTACCCTGCCTCCCCTTTTTTATTCTTTCATTTGACTTTGTCCCTTCCCAAAAGTGTTTACTTCTAAAGTGTTCTAAAAGTGTTTACTTCTTTACTTTATTTTTACTCTCCCTCCTATCATCCCCTTCACCCCACTTGTCCCCTCCTTCCCTACTTTCCTGTAGTGTAAGATAGATTTTTATTCCAAATTTAGTGAGCATGTTATTCCTTCCTTAAGCCATATGTGAAGAGGGTAAGCTTCACTTCTCGCCTCTCACCTTCTCCCTTTCCTACTCCATTGAACAAGATTTTTCTTATCTCTTTTATGAGTTATAACCTGCCTTGTTTCATTTCTCCCCTTCTCCTCCCAGTATTTTCCTCCTTCATATCTTAATTTTTATTTAATTTTTTATGGATATCATCTCTTCTGATTCAACTCAACCTGTATTCTCTGTCTATATGTGTGTTCATGTATGTGTGTGTGTGTGCGTGTGTGTGTGTGTGTAATCCATCCACCCACCCAAATATTGCAGAGAAGTCTCAAGAGTTAAAATATTATCTTTTCATGTAGGAATGTAATAGTTCAGCTTTAGAAAGTCTTTTATGATTTTACTTTCCTGTTTACCTTTTCATACTTCTCTTCATTCTTGTATTTGAAAGTCAAATTTCCTATTGAGCTCTGGTCTTTTCATCATGAATGTTTGAAAGTCCGCTGTATCATTGAATGACCATTTATTCCCTTGATTTATTATACTCAGTTTTGCTGGGTAGGTGATTCTTAGTTTTAATCTCAGTTCCTTTGATTTCTGGAATATCCTATTCCAAGCCCTTAGATCCCTTAATGTAGAAGCTACCAGATCCTGTGTTATCCCAATTATATTTCCACAATACTTGAATTGTTTCATTCTGCTGCTTGCAATATTTTCTCCTTGACCTGGGAGTTCTGGAATTTGGCCACAATATTTAGAAGGATTATTTAATAGCAATATTATCTATGCAAAATTGCAGTCTGCTGTGGAATGAATACAAATTGACTATTTGCAGATCTTGTTTGCCTTTCATGAATGATATTGATAAGCTGGAATTTGTTCAGAAAGGCAGCAGTTTGGCTAGAGAAGAGACTAGAAAACATGCTATATGAAAAATTCATTTAACCAAAAATCTGGGTTTGCTTATCTTGAACAAGATTTGGAAAGCCCAAGATAGAGGTCTTAAAGGATTTCAAAAACTGTCGTTTAAAAGATGGATTCCACTTGTTCTGCATCATGGTGGAGAGTGAAACAAGGATTCAGTCAGAGATGTTGCAACAAGGTAACTTCACTCTTGATATAAAGAAATTTTAGATATGGTATTGTTAGAGTAATGCATTCAGATACAGAGTACATAAGTTTGAATATGAGTTCAGTTACTACTTCTGTTACCTTGGGCAATTTGATTACTTTCTTTGGGCATCAGTTTCTTCCCCTGTAAAATAAGAGTTGGGTCAGATAATCTTCAAGGGTCCTTAAATTTGAAAGTCTGATTATCTCAGGATGTATCCCGATTCCATACTTCAGTGGTTCCTCTGCTAAATACTTTTAAGTAAAAGTGTGAAATAGAAGTCACAATTTTTCAGTTTTTTTCCAAACTCCCACATTGCATGGCTGAATGATTTAAACTATGCCATTTAACTATTCTCTCTTTCATTTTCTCCATTTGCAAACAGAGATAATATTAATCACTTTTCCTTCTGCCCTGGAGGATTGGTTGGCTAATGAGTTAAGGAAAGCATTTTGTTTTTTCTCAGACAAATTGTGCGAAGCATAAAACAACATGAGAGTTTATTAATGTGTTTACTCCCTTTTGGCACAATGGGAAAGTTGTCATATAGAGCAGACATATGGGAAGACCCAATATAAAGCTAAGGTATTAGTATTGTGATTATTATCCTGGTACTCAAGTACAGAGTACACCAGTACTCTGGTGAATTGAATAACAGAAAGGGAGTAGCTTTTGAATTAAAACCCCTTAGAAAAGTGTGGAGTAGCCCAAGAATGATTTAGTCATATTAACAATGATAGATAATATAAAACATGAGAAATCATGATCTTCATGGCTCTCAACATGATCCATGTCATTCCCTATAACTACTATCTAAGTTGCCTTTCTTTACTCAGCCTGGTCATTTCACAAATCATTTTATTGATCAATCAGTCAATGTTATTGACAAATATATTCATGGTGGCTATTTATGTCAAGAGAGAACAACTCCTTTAGGTTGGGGATATTTTCATTATTATTCAACTACTTTCTCCATTCCAGTGTATATTTCCTCCAGGTCTCTAGCTAGCTCATCTGAGGTAATCATTCTCTTCCTTTCTTTCTTCCTCCTCCTCCTTCTCATCATCACCATGATCATACAAACAACAACTACAATAATTAATAATAATACTAACTAGTATATACATATATTTATATGTAGAACTTAGATGTTTGTAAAGTACTTTACAGAAATCATGACATTTTATTTTCACAACCCTGAGAGGTAGTGCTACTAGAGTCCCCATTTCAGAGATGAGGAAAGAGGCATAGAGAGATCAAGTGACTTTCCCAGGTTAACATGGGTAATAACCATCTGATGCCCAATTTGAGCAGGTCTTCCAGACTAGAGGTGAAGGGACTCATGATATCTACAACAAGTAAACACGTATTCATACAAAAACATTCATTAAATGTTCCCTACATTCTACGCCTTAAGAATAATAATTAAAAAAAAAAAACTGAACCAGTTCTAATCCTTAAGAGCTAACATTGTGTGTGTTTGGTGATGGGACAGTGTATTGTTAGTGTATTTTTGCTTAATTTGAAGATCTTTCCCACCCATTAATGGGCCCATCTGACTTGCTTAAATCACATGGAAGGCTAAGTCACATGTGGTGGGAGGAACTTGCTGAACAGGAGGATCAATAAGGGTGGAGCAGAGCTGGGTGGAAGTTGGTAAGAGCAGTTAGAGCAGAGGGAGAGAGAGGACACAGGCAGGCAGACAGCTGGGATTGGGAGTGTTTGCTTGTGGGAAGACACCAGCAGGAGGCAAGGCTTGGGAATCGCGGTATCACCTGCAATGATGAGTGTTGACTTCTTGGTTACTATGATGAATTTGGCTTTCTGGTATTGGGATTCAGCTTTCTGGTGTTTGAATAAATGTTTTTCTTCTGCTTTCTATATAGTCTGTTATATTTTATGACTCAGAATTACACCGGCATATTCATAGTTGGCATTGATGGTATGAATATTGCCTTGACAATACAGGAAGGGGATGGTGACATATCACATGGATAGAGTTAAGTTAATAGAAGGTAACTTGAGAAGAGAGAGAAAGAGAACACTTAAAACTAGGATTGAAAACAAGGAGTTTTGGATGATACAACAGCTCAGAATTGCACATCAGAACTGACATTTTGTTATAGGAGGCTGCCATTTTGTTATTTGAGAATGTACTTAGAAATGAATGCCAACAATTCCTTTTCACTACCCACTTTAGGGGAAAAAAAGAGTACTTCTTGTTCTGCTTGTAAGCTTCTTGAGGGCAGAGGCTGTCATTTGCCACTTTTTGCATCCCCAGCAGTTAGTACAATGCCTGGCACATAAGAAACATCTAATAAATAAACATGTTGAATTGAACTGAATTACCTAATTAACTATTAAATGTGAGATAAGCTCTGAGGATACTGTCTGCAACATAACCAAATTCATGACAACCATGATAAGTGGCCCTTTTGTCCTTGTGAAAACAAATCTCCTCCCATGAAGTTCTGTCACACACACACACACACACACACACTTCTCACTCATATATGGTTTATGTTTGTGCAACACAGAAGGTTACTCTGTGAAATGCCTCATATTTCTGAGGACTGGGTTTGGTTTTATGTTTGTTTTTTTTTTTTTTCTCCTGCTCTCTTCCCTTCAATAACAACAATCAGACCACTTATACAATGAATTAAATTTTACAGAGAAACAGTAAAGTGTGGTGATTTCCATGAGCCTAGAAGAATTTGGTTAAAATTCTGCCTCATCTTTAATAACTGTATGATTATAGACAAAACACTTAATATTTAAACCTCAGGCAACACTCAAAGATTATAATCTATAGAAATGTTAAAGTTTCTATTTACGAGGGAACTTCCAAACTTGCAAAATATAGGATATTATATATAACATTATATATCTATATTTGTTTATATATAACATATATATGCAAATAAATGAACATAAAATATACATGTATATGTATATATACATATATAGCTGGTTGGTTGATTGATGGACCAAAATGACATCGTTAGGTTTGGGTCAAGTTACAGTGTGTCCCACTGTGTCTGATCAGATGAATGCAAGCTCAGAATACTCTACCGCAAGTTGGGTACAAATAGTCCATGTGAACATATGTATATATGCACACGTATGTAGACACATATATACAAATACAGATAAAAAATAGAATAGAGAGTAGAGATGATAGAGATAGAGATACTAGTTACAATTGACATATCTCTTACTCTGTGCCATGCACTGTGCTAAGAAATTTATAAATATTATTTCATTTTATCATTGCAGTAATCTTTCCAGGTAGGTGCTATTATTATCCACATTTTAAAGAGAAGCAAATATGAAATGAAAACTTGCCCAAGGTCACACAGGTAGTTAAAGACTGAAGCTGTGTTTAAAATCAGGTTTTCTTGACCACAGAAATATAGTTTGCAGTGTAGAATGTTAAGGCCAGGTATCCTCTCTTAGTATAGAAGAAAATGAAAAACTACTCCAATATCTTTGTCAAGAAAACGACAAATGAGTTCATGAAGAGTCAGATTTGACTGAAATGACTGAACGACTACAAAAATGATCCTTTCTCAAAGTCCAGTATTTAAAGAGTTTAGTTCTTTTGTAGAAGGAAAATTGGAGAATTAGGTTTATTACGGAAACTTTTTGTTTGCTTATTTTTTATAGTAGTGATGTAACTGGTGTAGGAAACTCCCAGAAGAGGAACATTCTCTAACAATGTACATGAGCATCTATTCTGTAACTTAACTAGACATGTAGCTCTATACGATCATGGAGAGGAGTATACTCCCAGTTATCACTCAATAGCAACACTTTGGAATGGGAGTATTTGAGATAGCTCTTGTGAAGATTTCTGGCGGGAAAAAAAAATCCATAAAGAGTTGAGTCAGCCTCTATCTTGGGGGTCATGTGGACATTCAACTGAGAAACGCTGAGTGGGGCCTTAATATTTTTGCTTTGCTCCTCTTTGCTACAAAGGTTTTTTGACAAGTCATTCCTGTTTCTGTGGCTATGAGACTGTAGAGGTAGCAATAGTACTTAAACATTTATAATCAGCTTACTATGTGCCAGGATAATATTTCCAAATGTTGTCTCATTTAATCCTCACAAAAAACCTTTTAGGTAGATGCTATTAAGCAAAGCCCTACACACAGTGCCAAAAAATTGTCCGTTGTAATCTCTTTCTGACCAGTTGTCCAACCCCCTTACCATCTGTGGCCTGAGAGCTCCATGGATTCAATCTTTCCCAAGGTCCGCTGCTAATTTTCTGGGAATGGCTTGGACTTCCTAGACCTGTGCTGGCTTGTATTCCACTCCCATCTCAGTTAGACTGACCTTTCCTGGGACTCAAGTTGTCTTGATCTGCTAAATTATTTCACCTTGTACTTGCTGGTTCTGCTTCTTTAGAATTCTGTTTGAGCAGTTATTTTAATATTATTTGAACATGAATTTGGGAAGGCTCATGTGAATCCCTGCCTTTCCTCTGTCATCTTGACCTACATAAGTTTTTCAGTGCATAGCATACACACACAGCACAAGTGAGTAAAGCAATGACCATGCCAATAAAGTCAATAAAATAGACAAATCATTGATTAATTTTATTAAAATAAAACCAAATTATGAGTATCAATAATGAAAGAGGTGAATTTATAGCCAAGGAAGATGAAATTAAAGCAATTATTAGAAACTATTTTAACCAATTGTATGTTAATATGCCTGACAATCTAAATGAAACGGTTGAATATTTACAAAAATAAAAATTGCCCAGATTAACAGAAAATGAAATAAAATACTCAAGTAACCCTATCTTAGAAAAAATAAATGAGCATCAATTATCTTCCTAAGAAAAAAATCGCTAGGACCAGATGGATTCACAAGTGAATTTTAGAAAACATTTAAAGAACAATTAATTTCAGTTCTAAATAAACTATTTGGAAAAAGAGGCAAAAAAAATTCCTACCAAATTCTTTTACAATACAAACATGGTGCCAATATTTAAACCAGAAAGAACAAGAACAGAGAATAAAAACTAGAGATTAATCTCTTCAATGAATATTTATGAAAAAATAAAATACTAGCAAGGAGATTACAGCAATATAGCACAAATATCATGCAATCTGTCCAGGTGGGATTTATACCAGGGATTCAGGGACAGTGCAATATCAGGAAAACTATCTGAACAGTTGACCATATCAATAATTTTTACAAAGTAACAAAAATCATATGATATCCAAATAGGTGCAGAAAAAGCTTTTTAAAAAATGTAATATTAATTGCTATTAAAAAACACTCAAAAGCACAGGAATAAATCGCAGTTTCCTTAAAATGACAAATAATATCTACCTAAAATCATCAGCAAGTATTTTCTATAATTGGGATAATCTAGAAGTCTTCCCAATGAGATAAGGGTTGAAATAATCACCACCAGTTATCACTACTATTATTCAACATTCTGCTATAAATGTTATCTATAGAAATAAAGGAAGAAGAAAGGAAGAAAAAAGGGAACACAACCATTACTCTTTGAAAATTATATAATGATATACTTCGAGAATCTTAGCAATTTAACTAAAAAAACTATGTAAAATAATTGGCAATTTTAGCAAAATTGCAGGATATAAAAGAAACCCACAGAAATCACCAGTATTTCTATATATTACCAACAAAATCCAGTAGCAAAAGATAGAAAGAGAAATTAAAATTTAAAATAGCTGAGGGCAATGTAAAATATTTGGGAATCTACCTGCTGAGACAAACCCATTTAGAATTAGAAAAACACTTTTCACAGATCTAAACAATCAGAAAAAAAAATAATTGCTCAGGGTAGGCAGAGTCAATATAATAAAAATTAAAATTCTACCTAAATTAATTTGCTTATTCATAGCACCTACAGTGGCTATGAACATGCTGGCATAATTCTGAATCACAAAATATAACAGACTCTCCACATGGAAGAAAAAATTAAAACACTTATTCAAATACCATAAAGCCAAATCCTAACACCAGCAAGCCAAATCCATAATAGCAAAAAAGAAATCTATACACAATAACAATGCAGAGAGCAACACCATCCCCAAGACTTCCCCATGCAAGAGCCTTCCCACAAACGAACACTTATAGCTTGCTGCCTGTTTCCTTTCTTTAACTTAGCTCTAACTTCTGTGACCAACTTCCTCTCAGCTCTCTTCTGCCCTTCCTGCTCCATTCATTTGGCAACCTCCTTCCAGCACAGACTTCTGCGACTCAGGCTTTCACATGACTCAAGCAAGTCACAAGAGCCTATTAATGGATGGGAAATGTTCTTCCTAAAAGTAAGTTTACAATAAACATATCAATCAAATGCATATATATATATATATATATATATATATATGGAGAGAGAGAGAAATAGATATAGATAGATATCTATCTATCTATATCTATCTATCTATATCTATATCTATATCTATCTATCTATCTATCTATATATATATATATATATATATATAGTAGAGTTTGAAGAAATCATGATAAAATTCATCTGAAAAAACAAAAGGTAAATAATATCAAGGGAAGCAATAAAAAACAAAATGTATCAGAAGGTGGTTCAGGCATACCAGATCTCAGACTCTATTACAAAGTGATAAGCATCAAAATAATCTGGTACTAGCTAAGAAATAGTAGTGGATCAACAGAACAGATTAGGTACACGGTACACAGCAGTAATGACCATAGATTGGTCATTGACCAAAGATCCAAGTGTTTGAGACAAGAACTCATTGACAAAAACTTCTGGGAAAACTGGAAAGCAGTTTGGCAGAAATTAGGTAGAGATCCACATCTCATAACATGATAAAGAACATGATAAGGTCAAAATGAGTACATGATTTAAATATAAATGGTGATACTACAAGCAAATTTTGGGAGCATAAAATAGCTTACCTGTCAGATTTGTGCATAAAAGAAGAATTTGTGGCCAAAAAGGAAATAGTATTAAGGGATACGAAATGGATAATTCTGATTTCATTAAATTACAAAGACTAGAAGGAAGGCAAACTAGGGGGAGGTGTGGAATTTACAGCAAGTAACTCTGGTAATGGCATTATTTCTCAAATGTACAGAGATTTGAGTTAAATTTTTAAGATTACAAGTCCTTCCCCAAACTGGCCAAATGATATGAACAGGCAGTTTTCAGAGGAAGAAATTAAAGCCATCTATAGTGATATGGAAAAAAAAAATTCCAAAGTACAACCTACACCTGTCAGATTGGCTAACAGCACAGAAAAGGGAATGACCAATGTTGGAGGGGATGGAAGAAAATTGGGACACTACTTCACTGTTGATGGGATTGTTAACTTCTCCAAACATTTTGAAGAGCAACTTAGAACTATGTCCAAGGGCTATAAAACTATTAATACCCTTTTGACTCAGTAATAGCATTAGGTCTATAGCCTAAAGTTATGTAAAAGGAAAAAGGAAAATGACTTGTATGTTCCAAAGTAATCATAACAGTTCTTTTTATGGTGACAAAGAATTAGAAATGGAGTAGATACCCTTCAGTTGAGGAATGTCTGAACAAGTTGTGATACATGATTGCGATGAAATGCTATTATCCCATTAAAAGGAAAACAAACAAACAAATAAAGAAAAACAATGAACAAGAGCTTTAACAAAACAAAAAAAAGGGTTGGGTTATTTTTTTTTTTGCTATGAACTGATGCAAAGTACATACTAACAACAATATTGTACAATGATCAACTGTAAATGAGTCTAAGACAATTCTGAAGGACTCATGACAAAAAATGCTATTTACCTCTGATGAAGTCTAAGTCCATATAAAAGCATTTGAAAACTTTGCTTTTCTTCTTTTTTTTTGTTTTTTGGTCTCTTTTCTTTCACACCATGCCTAATATGAAAATGTCTTATGTGACTGCACATATATAATCTGTATCATGTTGCTTGTCTTCTCAATGAGAGGGGAGAGAATTGAACAAGGAAGAGAATTTGGAACTCAAAATTTATGAAAAATGAATGTCATTTATTTTACATCTACTTAGAAAAAAATACTGAAATAAAAATGGCTACTCCTCTTCACAGGTCTACTGGGGGGGTTGTGTGTGTGTGTGTATGTGTAGTAAAACACACATTACATTCTCCTTTCCATATTAATATATTAACACATATTTGTGATATATAATATTCATATTTATGTATGTAGTCTAATCATATGTAATTATATAAACTTTAAGTAATTTTACATTTATACAAATGTGTATTTATGTATTTTTGCATATTTAAACAGAGAGAAATAGTTCCATGGCTCATATTTGGCTCTCCCCTAAAAAATTAAGTAAAAGAGGTACTCAATGAATTAGGTATGAGATACATAGTTCATTCCTATACAGGGAAAAATACTATACAGAAAGAATCACAGTGTGCAATGCATAATTATCAGAAAAGAATTCACTCACTTAACCTCTAACAGGTATTTAATCTGCTAGGAAACTGATATATAAACCTTCTCAGGGAGTAAAACAATTTCTGTAAGGTGGTTAACTTCTTTTACATTTTCAAATTAGTTTGCTACTATCTGATCAAATAGCCAACTTCTGTCTTATTTGTGGTGGTCACTCACTCTGATGAGATCTTTCCTTTATTGTCAGTTCATTCAGGCCACTGTTAGGACTGTCACCATTATCATAGACTCTACCACCAGAACTAATAGGCTTCCTATTTTCAAGTATTCAAGAATATCTATTCAAGAAAAACAAGCATTGAAATGTAGCAAAGGAAGCCTGGGGCTCCAGCACACATGTATGTCATTAAATCCCTCAGAACGAGTTCCCATGTAGACAGGGTCACTTTGACACCAATGCAGAAAAGGAGTGGAGGCAGCTAGGTGGCACAATGGGTAAAGCACTGTCTTGGAATTAGGAAAATTCATCTTTATGAGTTCAAATTCATCCACAGGCACATTCTAGTTGCGTGATGCTGGGTAAATTCCCATCTCCTCTGTAAACATGAGATAGAGAAGGAAATGGCAAACTACTCCAGTATCTTTTCCAAGCAAATCCCACAATGGGGTCACAGAGAGTCAGGCATAACTGACTGAACAACACGAGAAAGAGCCTGTCTTTTTTCACCTCTTACTAAAGTCACATCCTATAAATTGGAGGACTCTAGTCCAGAGAACAGAAGTTGGAAATTGTTTTGTGTTCACAGTTCCTCTGAGTCATCCACTCTCCTGGATCAGCAGCCAATGAGTTGACTCCCATTAAGTCAGACATGGCTTGAAATTACGTACTTGTAACAGTCAAAGAATATCTGCTTATGCTTTATACAAATCCATGTTCCTGAGAGTTTCCTGGCCCCTAAGAGATTAAACAACTTGCTCTGGGTGATCTAGTGAGCATGTCAGAAGTAGGATCTAAATAGAAGTGTAGCTTTTGAATCCAGTTCTGTATCCACTATGTTGCCATGTGGCTTCTCTCATAAATATGTCTAGTTTGTTTAAATTTCCATCCCTACCTTGGGACTAGTTGGCAGTAAAATCTGAAGGTGATTTAAACACTGAGGTGTAGGAAATTGCGAACTTGTTGCAAACTGCTTGCTGTACAACTCAGGCAGCTCTGAATTAAATTAATGTGGTACTTTAAGAAGCCACCAGTAAGTATGAACCTTTGATCACACCACATCCTTCATCCTGTGCCTTTGTTTATTGCTTACATCAAAGCCGTGAATCACCCTGGCTAATGGGAGACAGGTACAAATGGATTCCCAGAAAGTTGGAAGGGGGAGCCACTCATTTGAATTGATAGCTTCCCTCTCTTTCCTGATCTAATTGTGATTAGAACTGCCAAGAAGGAGCAAAATTATCATTGGGATTGGTAATTACAAACTTGGGACGTGTCGTCTGGGGCTGGGGCAGAGGAGTGGTGGAAATAAGCTCTTGCACTTCAGGGCTACTGTTAGGGGGTGGGGGTGGAATTGATATGAGGTTAGCTTTCTGAAAAACTAGGAAATTGCTCTTTCTTTCTAATCCCAGAGCTTTTAAGGAAGCACTAACCAATTCTACCTCTTGACTTTAACAAGAAGACTTTGTTTTTATTGCTGTTTTCTTGACTCTCAGCTTACCTAAAACTCAAAACAGCCATTAAAGGGTTAATCCCTTCATTAGACCTCTTCCCTCACTGGTCCCTTCTTGCTTTTGGGCTATGAATTGAAATAATATCTTTCATAATATTTTAAGAAAATAGATACCTTATCGTCTCTATACCTCTCAATAACAGATCAAATATGGGATTTTTTTTTCTAATTTCACATACATTTGATATATATATACACACACACACATATATATATATATATATATATATATGTGTGTGTGTGTGTGTGTGTGTGTTTACTAGTTTTCAAAACTAAATATAAAATAATTTGGGGTACTGACTTTTCACATTAGATTTTATATGTTGAGTTTTCCCTTTGGTGAATTTTAAAGTTATTGTGATATGCATGGGCATCTCTGAGATC
The DNA here is from genome assembly GCF_028372415.1 of Notamacropus eugenii. Classification (NCBI taxonomy): domain Eukaryota; kingdom Metazoa; phylum Chordata; class Mammalia; order Diprotodontia; family Macropodidae; genus Notamacropus; species Notamacropus eugenii. The sequence goes on along the minus strand of NC_092872.1, from coordinate 18,854,388 downwards.
CTCTCTATTGGTGTTACTTTTCTTGGAAGTGCATTTGCAAAGAATGGGAGACATTTTCCCCACAGCTTTGTTCTGTTTGTACTCTCTTCTCCCAGGAATTTCATTCACATCCTGTCTTACCTACTTTTATCTTCATGTTATATTAAATTTAGTGAATCTGTCAAATGTATTAGAATGGCTTTCAATTTCCTCCCACATTCTACTGGCCCACTTTCTACTAGCAATGTTATCATAAATGCATGAGTATTCCTTTGCATTCTGATTTTACAGAATTATGAACTTGGACAGAAGCACTGCATAGGCTGAGATTAGCATCATGATAACCTCTGTTTAACTGCCTCTGACTAACATTGGCTATGTAAACATGGGCAAGTGTTAACTGCAGATAGTCTAAGTTCAAGGTTCATGGGTATCTTTTAGATTTGCTCATGGTTTCCCAAGGAGAAACAGTATGGCCAGTGACCTAAAGGAATCCGCATAAAAGATACATCCAGTAAATAACCGTGTGCATACAACACATGCATACACATATATGAACAAACTAAAATTTTATATATTTTATATGTATATATAAACATGCATAAACATAATATATTGGAAATAAAAGCTAAATCTCATCAGAGGGATGGCATTAGCAATTGAAGTAATACACAGAATTTGAGCTTTCCATATTTTGGGTTTTTTTGGGGGGAGGTTGTCCTACTCTAGTGATTTGTTCAGTGTAAAGAATTCCCACTATGGAAATATTTTTTCTCTAATGTTTATCATACTTTTTGTCGAACTTATAGTATATGTTATGTTCAAGGCAAGACTTGAACCCAGAACTTCCGAGCTCCAGGGTCAACCCTCTATTCACTATGCCACACTATCTGTAGCTTAGTATTATTTATAAACATATCACGCTATTGAGACATTTGTGAGCATTTGACATTTGCTGTGTACAATATTTCCTAGCAACATGTTCGTTCCATCTAAAAGTTAGCAAAGCAGTTTTCACAGATAAGTAGACTAATAAAAAAGAACGCCAATGCTGCCCATTAGTTGTACTCCTAAATGTCTGAGATAGGACACTTGTCCATGCTAACTAGCACAGCCAAATGATGATGATACACTAAGCTTCTGTGTAAATCAACACATAGTCATCAGAGAAATCAATTGAAGTAATTGAATGAAAAGCGTTAGGCTAAGAGAAGATTTTACCCACAGCCCACAAAATGTCAGAACTAGCAGGAATCTTAAAAAAATTATGCAATCTACCTGTTGTCCATTCTGTTTACAGAAGAAGAAGGTGGAGCCAGGTAAAATGTGTGAGTTTTGCACATTTTATTTTTCATGTTAGCATCAGGTTAAGGACTAAAAGTCAGGTCTTTTAACTTCTGTTCCAATATTCTTTCTTTTCTATTATACTGTTAGGTGAATGTACACACATGTATATATGTACGTGTATATATATATATATATATGCATATATGTATGTATATATATACATATGTATGTGTATATACATATATGTGTGTACATATATATACACACATATGGGGAGAGAGAGTATAATAGGGAAGATGATTGAGTAGGAAATCAGCAAATACTCATAGTTCAAACTCATTTTAAGGTTGTGTTTAATATAAAAGTGTCAGTTATCTTCTTGACTACTGAGATATGGACTAGCCACTCTGGATCTCTGTTTTGTTTTTTAAATTCTCTTGGTGGTAAATTTGTTGTAAATTTCTCCTTTAAAAATTACAGAAAACATTTTATATTAAATGATTGCAATATATATGACTAGTGAAAAGGAAAATATAAATGGGATGATAAAATGGAAAAAAACATGTAATGAGAAAAGGAGAGAAGAAAAATGATTGATCTTTGGTAAGTAGCACAGTATATGTAAATGAAAAAGTAGCCAAACCATCATGGAATAATGAACAGTTAGATCAGAAAGAGATATTTGAAATCGTCAAATCTAAATTCCTTATTTTACAGATGAGAAAAATGAGGTCCAGAGAGGTTAACAGTTTTCCAGAAGTTATACAGCTAGAGGGAGAATTATACAATTAGATTAAAATCTAATTCTTAAGCCCAAAGATGGTTTTAACAATGTTGCTCAGTCTTTTCCATCAAGTTTGACTCTTTGTGACCCCATCTGGGGTTTTCTTGGCAAAGACACTGGAATGGTTTGCCATTTCCTTTTCCAGCTCATTTTACAGATGAGGAAACTGAGGCAAATGAGGTTAAATGACTTGTCCAGGGTCACACAATTAGTAAATGTGTAAGAACAAATTTGAACTCAGGTCTTTCTTATTCTAGGTCCATTTCTCTCTGCACTGGGCCATGTGGCTGCCCCAATGCTTACATATTTTTTTCAAGATACATATTTATCTTCACCATTACCTTCTAACATTGTTTATTTTAATTAATTTGCAAAGCAAATTCATTCTTTGTCAATTACACTGAAATAAAATTTAGTTCAGACTCTAAAATATAAGATTACAAATTATTAATTGATAGATTTTGAATTTATTTTATTATTACCAACCCTAAGAGATGGAGACAGATGGAATTCTCAGGTTCTTTCTGGCAACAGATTTCATTTCTCTACTTTGTCACTATAGTAATAGCCTAGAGCTGAACAAACATGTCAGTCAACCACTGTAGAATAAAGGAAAGCTTGATGGAAAGACTAGTCCTTGGAGAATAGGTAAGATTTTGACAGGAGGTGGGGATGAGGACCTCCCAGGAATAATACGTATTTTAGAAATGGTGCATAGGTAAGAAAACAAAGAGTATCCTGAGGTCATAGAGGGAATTCATGTCTTCTTTAGGTTACAAGAGAAAAATAAAATGGGAAGACAATTAAAAAAATAGTTTTAAGTGAAACCATGGAGAGCCTTAAATGCCAGAGATAGGAGCTTTCTATTTCTTTTGATTGTCCCAAGAGTATGACCAGGTGAAGACACCCACTGCAGAGAAAAAGATTTCAGTTCAGTATAAGGAAACAATTTAAATAAATTAGAAGTTTCCGAAAGCATATTGGGTTGCTTTGGGTCAGGACAATTTACTCATCATTGGACATTTTCAAGAGAAGCATGAATTATCCCTTCCCATAGGTATGGCAGAGAGGATTCTTCATCACATACAAGATGGGCTAATTGCCATGTGAGTTCCCTTTCAACTCTAAGCTTCCTTATTCTTGGATACTATTACTTTATTCTGTTTTCAGTGGGATCCAGTGAAGGTATTGTGAGAGGTAAATAGAAACATGAGCAGAGTTGAAACAAAATCATTCAGTTCAGAGCTAGGAAAGGTGAGAATAGCATGTCAGACACTGGGTAGGAAATGAATGAGGAATAGTTAATGGCAATTTTTAGAAATGTATACATTTTAAGTGTCAAATGAGCCACTACACAGAAAACTCCAAGACTGTGGCACACAATAAAAGGCAAGGGGTACGATGATCTTAACTCCATGGCAGTGATGAAGGAAGATAGTCACAAATGCCTTGTCCTGGCTCAGGCTAAACTCGTTAAAAAACTGGCCCATTCTCCCCCTTCTGAGGAAGTGTATAAATTACATGAGAAATTAAATCAGTATTCTCTTGTAGTCCCCAAACCTAAGTTATTGCCAGTCTTTGGGAAGTGACAATCTGTACACTGCTATAAATTCAGAAAAGGCTTTTGGCTGAGCTAAGTAGTATAATGCTGACATGTTGATATTGGGCTCCAATTGGGAAGATTGAGAGAGATGCTAGATGGAGGAATTCTCTTGGAAGCAAAGAAAAATACGTATAAGTCAAATTTGTTTCCTCTTAGATTCACCCAGAACAGCAACAAATCAGTTTGTCGAAGGAACAATATAATATCTGGAGTTGGTGTAAGAAAAAAAGAAAGAAAAGAAAATACTTTGCAAGAGAAAACTTTTGCATATATGATTAATGCTTATGAGTTCTAAAAACTCATTAGTGGAACTCATCAGGGAGCTGTAGGTTTCATCTTGGCTCAGGATAGAAACTGTATTCTAAATATATACTACTAGCATGTTGAGCAACCAGTGCATCTGAAAATGATGTGAAAAAAAATTCCAGATGAAACTTAAATAGGAATGAGTTCCTTATTTTAATTTCTTATCTAGCTCTTCTTGTTTATTTGATATTTTAAATGTTATGAGATGTACCAAAATAACCAATTAAAGCCTGAGAGCTTTTGGGAGATATGTATTTATTAAATTATGATAAATTTTCATCTCTGAGAAAATGAAAGTGCCTGATTCCCAGGAAATTAACTTTGTTTCACTTTGACTGTTTACAGGAAGTCAAAACAACTGATCAGTTTGGTCAAATGACGGATCAAGTCAGCTACAGAAAAAAACATAATGATACAAAATAAAAGTACAAATATGACCAGTCATTTAAATTCTATTCACCATACATTTATTAAGTATCTACTATGACTCAGGCACTGTGACTGGCACTGGAGGTATAAAGACAGAATGTCAAATAGTCCTGGCATTAAAGTGGTTGCCTTTTATGGAATGTAATGCTGGTGGGGAATAACATATGAACAGAAAGATGAATGTAATGCAATTTGTGAAGACTGAGACTACTAACAAATAGAGAAATCAAAAAAGGTTTGCCACTCAAGGTGGTACCCATGCTGAGCCTGGAAGGAATCTTAGAATTTTAGGGTAGAGAGAGAGAGACAGAGACAGAGAGACAGAGAGAGACAGAGACAGACAGACAGACAGACAGACAGAGATAGAGGGAGAGAGAGAATGCCATTCTAGCCATAAGGGTTTGAGTGTTAGCTGGTAGGAGGTAGGGTTTCGGTTTCCAGCAATAGCAAGTAGGTCAGTCCCCTGATTTTTCAGCATCATGTATCCCAGTGATCTTGTTTATTTGCAGATTTCGCTTCAGTTGTTGTTTACTCATTCTTTGTCTGGGTCTTCACAGAACCACAGAGCATGAGAATGAGGGAAAAACCTTTTTGAGGGAAGGGAGCAGAACTAAAGACAACAACAAAAATCTCATAAACAAATTGAAAATGCCCCTGTGTCCGTGCTCTCATTATCTTTGGCTCTGATTAAATGAGGAAATTTTTTGGGGGGGGAGGGATATCAATAAATATTAATATTTTTAAAGTCCATAAAATGCTTTTCATAAAAGAACTCTGTAAGCCAAGTAATTAATTTTACAAACTAAGAAATAGGTTTATAATTTAGATTTTGAAGGAAATTTAATTATTATTTAATGCAAACTTTTTAAATTTTACAGATTAAGAAACCAAGTTGTCCAAAGCCATGCATATAATATGGGGTAACTAAGGATTCAAACCCTGGTTTTCTGACTTGAAGTCTACTCTTATTTTGACTACACTAGTGTTTGAAGACATTTCTGCAAATGGCATAAGGATAATTAATGGCAGAGCCAAAATTTGAACTTATATGTCCTAACTCCATATCCAGTGGATTTTTCCACTACTAGCTCAGCCCATTTTCAACATGGTAGCTTCCATGATCTGTAACTTCCCATCTTCCCCTCTCCTCCTGCCCACTCCATGAATTCTCTACCTGAGACAGAAGTAATTCATCCTCCATATCGCTATTCTTTCGCACTGACTCAACATATCTCTGACCAGATTGGTTCTACCTTGCCCAACCCCAAATCCTACTAAGGTGGTTTCATCTTTTTTCCATTGAATATTCATTTTCTTTTTTAACCTTATGAACATAACTGTCTCTGGTGCCTATAGTGTGTCTTTTCCTCTTCACCTCTTGAATTCCTATTCATTTTTAAAACCTCAGTTGCAAACTTCTCTAGGAAGCCTACTACATTCTCCCAGACAATAACATTAGCCTTCTTTAAACTTCTTTTACACATCTCTAGAATCCATGGAGCAATGCCAAAACATTTGTTAATTACCTATTACATGGCAAGCACTGTGCCAACCGTGGGGAGTACAAATATAAATGTAGCCTCTGTCTCAGGACACAATGGTATGAAGCTCTCTCCTTACTGGTGGAGATGAATGTCATGTCTTGCATGAGGGTCAGAGCTGCTGAGAGGCAAAATTTCTTCTGTTCTTGGTCATTCTCCTTCAGGACACTTCAAGATTAATCTTCTTTGGGATTCATCAAGCTCTGAGTCACACTGGGTGATGAAGCTTTGAGAAAAAGATAGAACAGGTCAACACCACTTCAGGTTGCCAAAAGAAAAGACTTTTATAAAGACATGAGAGGAGTCAACAGTTTCTTTCATACCCTTATCTCCAGTTTGCTTATTCTACTGATTTACTTGGATGAGACTGAAGACATGCTCTCTTGGTTGAACTAAGTCACTTTTCTTTTAATGAAATAACTCATTCACTCTGTATTTTCTTGTATATACGATTCTGTGTATATTATCTCTGATTTCTGTTTTCTTTTATATTGGGACACATGAGTTTCATTGTTATTTGCTAGATGTTTCTTCATCGTAGAACTGGTATTTGAGGGGCAAGGGGTCAAGCCTTTTTATTTACACAAGCCTTGGGGTCCTCCTTCCCTTTAGTATTGGGAGTTTCCCTTCCAATAATAGTGACAAAGCAATTAGATATTAGATGGAACCAGATCATATCCTCTACACTAGCAATATTTAAGGGAGTGTTAAGAACAGAGTGGTCTCAGGTCCTAACACCCTGGTTCCCCTCTCAGCAAGAAGTAAAGTCTCCTTGGGAGAAGGGTGAACCAGAAAAGGCTAGAGATGTACATTCTCCCTTCCTTTGAGTTACAGACCAGCTGCTCCACATGTAGATCTCTCTCCACACTTGCCATTTTTCTACATAAGCAAGCAAAAAATCTCACCCCTTAAAGAGTTTACATTTTAATAATAGAAGAAAACAAATAGAAAGGATCTAGGAAGTAATGGGCAGAGGAAAGGGAAGGGAGGAGAGTAGCAGACATGATTGAAAAGTGGCTAGAAAGTGTTGTGGTCCAGTTTCTTTTTCTTTTTTTTTTTTATTATTTTTTAATGTTTAACAATCACTGCCATACAATTGAGATTTTATCCCCCCCACACCTACCTCCCACTACCCCCCTCCCTCCCCACGACTGCATACAATTCTGTATAGGTTCTACATATACTTTCCTACTGAGTATATTTTCACTATAGTCATGCTATGTAGTCAAGACTAAAATAAATGAAAGAAATCATATAACAAATCAAAACATGATACACAAACACATACACATACACAAACATGATCTGCGAATGACTTCCATATTTCTTTCTCTGAGTGTGGAAGGCATTTTGCCTTGAGAACCACCATTGGGATTTTTTTTTTATAAGAAGTTCTTGCATTATTACAAAATTCCAAGTCTACCAGAAAAAACTCTCACACACTGTGGTCGTTGCTGTGCACAAAGTTCTCCTGGTTCTGCTCCTTTCACTCAGCATCAGGTCATATAAGTCCTTCCAGGCCTCTCTGAAGTCTTCTTGTTCATCATTTCTTATGGCACAATAGTATTCCATTACATTCATATACCATAATTTATTCAGCCATTCCCCAATTGATGGACATCCCCTTGACTTCCAGTTTTTGGCAACTACATAGAGTGCTGCTATAAATATTTTTGTACATGTGGGACCCTTTCCCATTTTTATGATCTCTTGGGGATATAGTCCTAGTAGCAATATTGCTGGGTCAAAGGGTATGCACATTTTTGTAGCCCTTTGGGCATAGTTCCAAATTGCTCTCCAGAATGGTTGGATGCGCTCGCAGCTCCACCAACAATGAATTAGTGTTCCAACTCTCCCACATCCTCTCCAGCATTTATCATTTTCTTGTTCTGTCATGTTTGCCAATCTTATAGGTGTGATGAGGTACCTCAGAGTTGTTTTGATTTGCATCTCTCTAACCAATAGTGATTTAGAGCATTTTTTCATATGATTAGAGATAGCTTTAATTTCTTCTTCTGAAAATTGCCTGTTCATATCCTTTGACCGTTTATCAATTGGGGAATGACTTGTATGATTATACATTTGGGTCAGTTCTCTATATATTCTAGAAATGATGCCTTTATCCCCGAGCTTAGCTGTAAAAATTCTTTCCCAATTTACTACATCCCTCCGGATTTTGGTTGCATTGGGTTTGGTTGTGCAAAAACTTCTCAGTTTAATGTAATCAAAGTTATCCATTTTGCATTTCATAATGCTTTCTATCTCTCCTTTAGTAAAGAATTCTTCCCTTCCCCATAGATCTGATAAATATACTATTCCTTGCTTCTCCAGTTTATTCATGGTATCAATCTTTATACCTAAATCATGTACCCATTTGGACTTTATTCTTGTGTACGGTGTCAGGTATGGGTCTATGCCTAATTTCTGCCACACTGTTATCCAGTTTTCCCAGCAATTTTTGTCAAACAATGAGTTCTTATCCCAGAAGCTGGGGTCCTTGAGTTTATCCAACAGAAGGTTGCTATATTCCTTGCCTACTGCATCTTGAGTGCGAAGTCTATTTCACTTGTCTACCTCTCTGTTTCTTAACCAATACCAAGTGGTTTTGATAATTGCTGCTTTATAGTACAGTTTGAGGTCTGGTAGCGCTAGGCCACCTTCCCAAGCATTTCTTTTCATTAGTCCCTTTGATATTCTGGACCTTTTGTTTTTCCAAATGAATTTTGATATTATTTTATCCAGCTCTAGAAAGTAATTGTCTGGTAGTTTAATTGGTATGGCACTAAATAAGTATATTAATTTGGGTAGAATTGTCATTTTTATTATATTAGCACGGCCTACCCATGAGCAACTAATGTTTTTCCACTTACTCAAATCTGACTTTATTTGTGCAAAAAGTGTCTTGTAATTGTGTTCATATAATCCCTGGGTTTGTTTTAGCAGGTAGACTCCTAAGTATTTTATACTGTCTACCCTAGCTTTAAATGGGATTTCTCTTTCTATCTCTTGCTGTTGGACCTTGTTGCTAATAAAGGAATGCAGAAGATTTGTGTGGGTTTATTTTGTACCCTGCAACTTTGCCAAAGTTGTTTATTAATTCAAGTAATTTTTTACTTGAATCTCTGGGATTCTCTAGATAAATCATCATATCATCTGCAAAGAGTGATAACTTAGTTTCTTCTTTGGCTATTCTTATTCCTTGAATATCTTTATCTTGTCTAATTGCTACAGCTAACATTTCTAGTACCATATTGAATAATAGTGGTGATAATGGACAACCTTGTTTCACCCCTGATCTTATTGGGAATGCATCTAGCTTATCCCCATTGCATATAATGCTTGCTGAAGGTTTTAGATAGATACTGCTTATTATTTTATGGAAAGTTCCCTTTATTCCTACATTCTCCAATGTTTTTAGTAGGAATGGATGTTGTATTTATCAAAAGCTTTTTCTGCATCTATTGAGATAATCATGTGGTTTTTGTTAGCTTTGTTGTTGATGTGATGGATAATGCTAATAGTTTTCCTAATATTGAACCAGCCCTGTAGTCCTGGTATGAATCCTACCTGATCATAATGTATTAATCTCGTGATGAGATGCTGTATTTGTTTTGCTAAAATCTTATTTAAAATTTTTGCATTTATATTCATTAGGGAAATTGGTCTATAATTTTATTTCTCTGTTTTGTCTCTTCCTGGTTTGGGTATCAAAACCATATTTGTATCATAGAAAGAATTTGGGAGGACTCCTTCTTCCCCAATTTTCAAAAATAGTGTATGTAGTATTGGAATTAACTGTTCTTTAAATGTTTGATAGAATTCACTTGTGAATCCATCTGGTCCTGGAGATTTTTTCCTAGGGAGTTCATTGATGGCTTGTTCAATTTCTTTTTCTGAGATGGGGTTGTTTGAGTATTCAACTTCCTCTTCTGTTAATCTGGGCAATTTGTATTTTTTAAAATATTCATCCATCTCGTTTAGATTCTCGAATTTGTGGGCATAAAGTTGGGCAAAGTAGTTTCTAATTATTGTTTTAATTTCCTCCTCATTGGAGGTGAGTTCACCCCTTTCATTTTTAATATTAGTAATTTGATTTTCTTCTTTCTTTTTTTTAATCAGATTGACCAAAGGTTTATCAATTTTATTAGTTTTTTTCATAAAACCAACTATTGGTTTTATTTATTAATTCAATAGTTTTCTTAATTTCAATTTTATTAATCTCTCCTTTGGTTTTCAGTATTTCTAATTTGGTATTTACTTGGGGATTTTCAATTTGTTCTTTTTCTAGCTTTTTCAACTGCAAACCTAAGTCATTGATCTCCTCTTTCTCTATTTTATTTATGTAAGCATTCAAAGATATAAAACTTCCCCTAATAACTGCTTTTGCAGTATCCCATATGTTTTGGTATGTTGTCTCACTATTGTTATTCTCTTGAATGAAATTGTTGATTGTTTCTATGATTTCTTCTTTAACCCAACCCTTCTTTAGAATTAGATTATTTAGTTTCCAATTGATTTTTGGTTTCTCTTTCCATGGCCTTTTATTACATGTAATTTTTAATGCATTATGATCTGAAAAGTATGCATTGATTATCTCTACCTTTCTGCACTGGATTGTGAGATTTTTATGTCCTAGTACATGGTCAATTTTTGTAAATATTCCATGTACCACTGAGAAAAAGGGATATTCCTTTCTATTCCCATTTAATTTTCTCCAAAGATCTATCATATCTACCTTATCCACAGTTTTATTTATCTCCTTAACCTCTTTCTTGTTTATTTTGAGGTTGGATTTATCGAGTTCAGAGAGGGGGAGGTTGAGGTCCCCCACTAGTATAGTTTTGCTATCAATTTCTTCCTTCAACTCCCCCAACCTCTCCTCTAAGAATCTGGATGCTATACCACTTGGAGCATACATGTTTAGTAATGATATTGCTTCATTGTCTATGGTGCCTTTTAGCAGCATATGGTTTCCATCCTTATCCCTTTTGATTAGATCTATTTCTGCTTTCACTTTGTCTGAGATTAGGATTGCTACTCCTGCCTTTCTTACATGAGCTGAAGCACAATATATTCTGCTCCATCCTTTGACCTTTATCCTATGTGTATCCCCCCGTTTCAAATGTGTTTCTTGTAAGCAGCATATTGTTGGATTTTGGCTTTTAATCCATTCTGCTATCCGTCTCCGTTTTATGGGAGAGTTCATTGCATTCACATTCACAGTTATGATTACAATCTGTGTATTTCCCTCCAACCTCTTTCCCACCATTTGTGCTTTTAGCTCTCCCATCTCCCTTCCCCTCCTCAATAGTATTCACTTTTCTCCCCCTCCTCCTGCAGCCTTCCCCTCCTTCTTTTAGCCCCCCTCCCTTTTACTCCCCTTTACTCTTATTGCTTCTTTCCTCCCTTTTAGCCACCCTCCCCTTTCTTCCCCCTTCCCCTCCTACTACCTATAGAGCTAGTTAGGATTATCTATTTAAGATTATTGTACCCTCCTTTGAACAAATCAGATTAGAGTACCTCTCAAACAATGCTCATCTCCCTCCCCTCCTTCCCTCTACTATAGTTTTGTACTTCTTCCTGTGATATAATTTGCCATTTTCTGCTTCCCCCTTTCCACACCTCCTATTACATTCCCTTCTCATACTTAAATCATATTTTTGACATGACATCATTTACTTTATGTCCGTTCCCTCTACATATATCGCTTTTATTATAATAGCTGCACAGTTCTCAAGATTAACAGGTATCATCTTCCCTTATAGGGAGGTAAACAGTTTGCCCTAATTGAGTAGCAAGTTTTTGTTTTTGTTTTTTCCCCCCTTGTTTACCTTTTTATGATTCTCTGGAGACCTGCATTTGAAGATCAAATTGTCTATTGAGTTCTGGTGTTTTGGTCAGGAAGCTCTGGAAATCCCTTATTTCGTTGAATGACTTTCTCCTTGCCTGAAATGTTATGCTGAACTTTGCTGGGTAGTTGATCCTTGGTTGAAGTCCCCACTCCTTTGCCTTACGGAATATTGGGTTCCAATTCTTTCGATCTTTTAATGTAGAAGCTGCAAGGTCCTGTGTGATCCTGACTGTGTGTCCTTGATGTTTGAATTATTTCTTTCTGGCTGCTTGTAGTATTTTCTCCTTCACTTGATAGCTCTGGAATTTGGCAACTATATTTCTTGGGGTTTTGAGTTTGGGATCCCTTTTGGGAGGGGAACGGTGGATTCTTTCGATGACTATTTTGCCATCTGAGTCTAATACTTCTGGGCAGTTTTCCTTGATGATTTCCTGGAAGGTATTGTCCAGACTCTTTTCTTCATCATGGGTTTCTGGCAGGCCAATAATTCTTAAATTTTCTCTCCTGGATCTATTTTCCAGGTCAGTTGTTTTTCCAATTAAATATTTTACATTTTCTTCTATCTTTTCATTCTTTAGATTTTGTTTGACTGATTCTTGTTGCTTCATTGAGTCATTAGTTTCTACTTGCCCAATTCTAATCTTCATCGTATTGTTTTCTTCAGTTAGCTTTTGCATCTACTTTTCCACCTGAACAATTTTTCCCTTTAAGGAGCTATTTTCTCCATTTAATTTTTGTACTTCTTTTTCCATTCGACCAATTTTCCCAGTTAGGTTTTGGGTTTCCTTTTCCATCTGATCAGTTTTCCCAATTAGGTTTTGGGTTTCCTTTTCCGTTTGATTAACTCTTCCTTTTAGGGAATTATTCTCTCCAGTTAATTTTTGAACTTCCTTTTCCATTTGTTCAATTTTCTTTTTCAGAGTGATGTTCTCATCAGTGAATTCTTTTTTTATAATTTTAAAATCATTGGCCAGTTTTTCTTCTATTTTCTTCTTCATCTGTTCCAGGTAATCTAGTTGTGCTTGCGAGAAATTCATAGTCCCTTCTGAAGTTTCAGATGGAAGTACAGTCTCAGCTCTGACCTCTTTGGTGTTTGTGTTTTGGTCCTTATCCCCATAGAAAGATTCTATGGTTTTTTCACTTTTTGTCTGCTTTTTCCGATTCATGATGTTGGCTGAGTGTTGTAGCTTCTGGTTCTTTCAGTCAGAAGGCACAGATCTTTGTGTTGAGCTGATGTGTGTAGAAGCTAAAAGGAGGTTTTTGTTTATTGTTTCCCAGATCAACCCTGGGGTTAGCTTGTTAGGTGTGTGGGAGGGGTGGTCTGGTCACGGGAGATCTCCTCAGCTGACCTGAGGCAAAGGCAAGGTCGGGGGATGGTGATCCCAGCTTCCCTATTGTCTTCCCTTTTCCCCTGGAGGGCTGGGGCTCGCCTAGAAGCTAATGCATGTTCCCACCCCTCCTGGGGCTCATCTCCTGGCGTTGAGGCTTGCCTGGGTCTCAGTGTGAATTTTCTCTGCCCTGGGTCCTCTGTCCTTCTGGATCGCCTCCGCCACAGTAGGAAGAATCCCCCTTTGCTATTTTTCTAGCCTCTGGTGTTATGAGGCTATTTGCCCCCTTCTGCTGTTCCCGCTGATCTAGGATTTTTCTGGGGAAATAATTTATGGTTCTTTCACGGTCATCAGGCGGGAGGAGAGAGCATTTACTGATCACTCTGTCATCCTGGCTCCCGGAAGTTCAAGTAGGTGACTTACCGAAGTTTAGTCTTCAGGCTGAAGGTTTCAAGGGCTGCTGCACTGATATCTGGAGCTCAGCGGCTCTCACTGGCTCGGTTTGGCTTGTCTCCTGCTCTGCTGGTTTTGCCCACCACTCTCGGGCTTCTCAGGTCCCTTCCGCCCCGCTACGCTGACCGCGCTGTGCTGTGCGCTGGAGGCTTACCCCCGTGAAACAGATCCTTCCCGTGGACCTTCCAGTCTAACCTGTGCTCCGAATCTGTCAAAGTCTGTCACCCACTGGATTCCGCACCTCCAAAGTTTGGTCAGATTCTCCTTTCAGAGATATCCAGAGGAGTTTGTCCAGGAGCTTAGGTGAGTTGTTGCTTTAACTCCGCCATCTTGGCTTCGTGGTCCAGTTTCATAGAAGATAAGTGAAGTTTTCTATTAGGGCCAGGATCTCCTGCCAAGACTCTGCCTCGGCAGTGAAGGATGATGGCTCATGTAACATAATACTGTGTATTCTGATTCCTTGTAATTCTCCTACTGAACTGTGATCCTCCAGGAGTTCATGGTGCTTCCTTTATCTAAACTGAATCTTTTGGAAGGCTAAGCAGCTGTAGGTAGTAGATACTTAATAAATGTTTGTTGAATGAATTTATGAATGAAATGTTCTTATCCTTTTTTACCTCTCCACCACACCTTAGTCCTCCAACCTTGAAACCAGTTACAAACATTAAGTTAAAGAAGTCCATCACTGAGAGCCAAAATCAGCTTAATTTGGACTCACATACAACAGTTGGTTCTGATAACCTCTACCTTCACTCAAACCAGCAAGCGAAGGAGCCAGTTAAGTGGTAAGAGTAGGGGAAGGGAAAAGCATTATATTAATACCCTAAGTAGAGAGACAGCTAGCCAGGGTAGCAGAAAATAATAACAATAATACTAATGTTAATAATAGCTAATATTTTTATGGTACTTATGATGTTCCAGGCACTGTACAGATATCATCTTTTCTGATCCTCACAACAATGCTGGGAGGTAGGCTCTATTATTTTCCCCATTTAACTGATGAGCAAGTAGAGGCCAAGAAAAAGTGAAGTGACTTGCCTCTGTCATAAAGCACTGGGCCTGGAGCATAACAAAACAAAACAAAGTAAAACAAACAAACAAAGCCAGAATTCAAATCTGGCTCCTGATATTTCCTGTGTGATCAGGAATAAATCACTTAAACTTTATGTCTCTAGTTCCTCCACTGTAAAATGGTTATTATAATAGCACCTTTCTCAGAGAAGCATAGTGAGGATTAAATGAGATAATATTCATAAGGGCTTATTGTAGTGACTGACAAAGTAGGTGATTAATAAATACTTCTTTCCTTCTTTCCTTTTTATATTTAAGCCCAGTGCTTAGTAAAGTGTCCAAATGTGTTTTTCCTTCATTCATTCATTCCTTCATTCACTCATTCATTCACTTTTACTTCTAAGTGATGTAGATAACCTTCTTAGCCAGGTATGGAATAGTTTGTTTCTGTTTTCAAAGGGCCAGGATTCAAATCCCGGCTTCAATGTTTCTACCTATGTGGTGTTGGCAAGTCACTTAATTTCTCTAGCCTCAGTTTTTTAATCTCTTAAAATAAAAGTTTTGAGTAGATGTGATCTAAGCTTATTTCCAGATCCACATTTATGATTTTTGGGATGTCTTCCAGTTCTGAAACTCTGTGAAATTATCCTATATTATTTATTTTTATATATGCAGATAATTTATACACACATGCACATACAACAAATAAACATATATGTAATGACAAGCTATGTCATAAATTTCTCAGTAACGTAAAAACAGATAAATAGAAATAGTAATCATGCATCTCATGTCAAAGGGCCTTACAATATAGTCCATGAAAGAAGACATACACATGTGACCGTTCTAATGACATAGGGAGGTGGACTAGGAACTGGATCTGCAGTTTCACTGTTATAAGGGAATTATGGATAGGGAAACTCCTCCTGTCAATGCAGGCCTTCACCTTCACTGAAACTTACGATATTAGAAATTTGCCTGCAGGTCTAAGAGGCTGTAACTTTTTCAGAGTAATTCAATGTGTTAGAGCTTGAATTTGAACTCAGTTCGTCCAAGGTATAAAGCAAAGTTATCATCCCCTACACTATATTCCATTCAATAACATGAGAAAAGAATAAAAGTTATAGTACAAATTAAAATGTTAAATGACTTCATAGCAGGGAAAGTGTTACACAGATGGATGGATAGATCAATAAATGGAGGAATGAATGAATAAACTAATGGGTAGGATGTGTAGTGTGTAGGGGTCAGAGGCAATTTTATGAAGTCTATTGGAAGTGTATTAGGCATTGAAGAAAGAGTAAAGTCTGGATAGGGAAATCAGACAAAGGAAGGAAATAAAGATGGGGAAAAGACAATAACATTTCAATTGAGGCAATGGAATTTTTTGGTAGAGAATTTCATTACTGAAAATGAATGAGTTTTTGAATTACTGACAATAAGGAGGTCCTGGGGTCAAAAGCTGCTTTGTGGTACAAAGCCTTAAGCTGAGAAATTGTTGCAAATAGCAACAGTCATGTTGTGAATTTTTATATTATGGAGGTACATTTTAATATTCCCAAGGACTGTTTTTAGTCCAAAAGAAAGTGCCCCAAAGCTAATTATCATGTACTGTAGCAAAGTTAATAAAATTTCCTCCTAATGGAGCTTTCTCCTGAAGAAGTCTTTTGAATATTTCCTGCCTGAAGGGTATTGGCATAAGCAATGATATATAATGTTTATAGTCTTGTTCATACTTTTAAAAAATGGGACCAAAATCAACCCCAGAACAAAGATACCTAAGCATTTGGAAAGCAACCAGATCCATTCATTCTCACTGCATGTGAGAAAAGCAGCCATGGTGACAAGACCCAGATTTTCCTATACAGGTATATAAATATGGCGTTAACAGTTTGCTTTTATAGTAATTTTGGATTGATTGCCTGACTTGAAGTTCTATTTTTTACCCCATAAAGGGACATACTCCTGGACAAATGCCACAATTAATCAGGGAGCCAAGAAACAAATGACAAAGTTTTAATGGGAACATTTTAAAGCACATTTTCTTCCTCTTTGAATATGCATTTACTCACTTAAAATGACTATTGAGGAAAAAAACTTATTCTTGAAAACCAGACACATAATATAGAAAAGAACTAACTTTGAAAAACTCCAAGAACCCTTTGTGCCTACATACTTATGTATATATATATTAAGTGGAACCATGGGTAAAGCAGGAGATTTGGGAAGACCTGTATTGAAAGCCTGCCTTACAGGTTTTTAATAGCTTTTTTGATTTAGGGTAAGTCACTTAATCTTTCAATCTACCTCAGTTTCCTCAAAAGTAGAATTATGATAATAACAGCACTTACCTCACAAAGTTGTTGCAAGTTATTATAAGTACCAGAAGAATGAACATATTAAAATACTACATAATGTGATTCATAGGTAGCTAGGTGGCACAGTGGATTGGTTGTCAGGCCTGGAGTCAGGAAGACTCATCTCCGTGAGTTCAAATGTGGCCTCAAAAACGCACACTAGTTGTGTGGCCCTGGACAAGTCATTTCCTCCAGCTTACCTCAGTTTCCTCGTCTGTAAGATGATCTGGAGAAGGAAATGGTAAACCATTCTGGTATATTTGACTAGAAAATCCCAAATGGGGACAGAATGGGGACATGACTAAAAAACAAATGTAAAAAAATATTATACTGTTCTTTCTCCTACCATAGACTATTTATACCCTAGATATATCACCTTTTGTCTGGTTGCCACACTCTTACCCTGTTCCTTTTCTGAACCCTCTTCCCTAGCATCTGCAGTCTTCTGTCTCTGGAAGGCAGCATGGAACAGTGAAAATGATGCTGGACTTGGCATCAAAAGAACTAAATGGTCACTTAACCACGCTCCTGTGCTGTCTCTCTGTGCCTTTCCATTAAACAAACAAACAAAAAAAAAATAAAAAAAAAGAGAAGTATTTTTGATTTTCACACTGATTGACCCATCTGCTTCTCTTGTAAGGCCCCTTTAAGGGGAAAAAGAGACCCCAACAGGCAACATATTCAAAAGTATCTTTGAAAATTCAGCAATGCATCCTAGAACCTTAAAGGTGGTAAGGAATCTGAGGAAATCAGGAAAGAAATCCCAGTGCAGAACCAAGTCTCAGCCATCCACCCTGGAGAAACCTTGGCTCTTCTCAAAGTTTAAGAAGGTAAAATATCTACTGCCAGCTAAATGATATAATTTACTTTAAAGCAAAGCAATAGCATAATTTTAAAGTATAAATTGCCTTGAGTTGCACTTCTATGGAGCTGGAAATTTGAAGCTTTAATCTAATTTTTATGTTGTTCAAACAATGATCAAGAATCTCAGTAGCTCAGCATTTTTAAAGGTAAAACAGAGAGTGAATGCATTTCTTTCACTGCACCTTCTTTGTGCTCTCATCCTGGGAGTTTAGAGAGCTCTGAAGTCCCCCACAGTTATTGCTCAACGTGTATCAATTGACAAATAGAAGCCAGACACAAGATGGAGTGAGAGGAAGACAGTTTTGTGTGATGGTCACTCAGGGAACATGGTGAAAAGTTGCTGAGGTGATGCTAGAAGAGAGACACAGATATAGGATACAAGATACTCCAGGCCTTGGTGCTACATAGCTTCTATAATCTTTACTAAAACTTCCACTGTGCCTTTTTTGAAACAAGAATAGCAGAGAAAGAATGAAAACATAAAACAAATAAAGCATCCATACATTCCAAGAGAGCTATGAATGGAAATTTAAGCCCCCTAACCAAGCAGCAGTAACATGTCCTCAAATGAGCTTTGCAATATATGATACAAAAATAATTTTTAAAAATTAGCAAACATAATTTGGATCAATGTGGTAATACTGACACAGGACTGATTGGGAGATCTTTGGATCTTACACAGTGGAAGAAGAAATGCTTCCTCTCACATTTACCACCAGCATAACCTTGGATAATCACGAGACCAATCTGAAACTCACTTTCTCATACATAAGATGCAGGGGTTGAACTAGGGGACTATGCAGTCTCTTCCATCTCTAGATCTGTGATCTCTCCTCCACAATCCAAGGAACTGGGAGGTTACTGCTAAAGGGGCCACTCAAGGCTCATGTTCAAACGTCAAGTTTGAGGTTAAAGGAAGAGAGTTTGATGTTGAAATCTACTTAGCTCATGTCAAGTGATTATCAAAAAGTGGCAAACTTCTACTACCTGAAAATCTGCCACAAGAGCAGAGCATGATAGAAACAGTTAACAGAGTGACTCATTTGCTGTACAGTAAGGATAGTCTGAAAGTATGCCATTGAGTAGCTTCCCCATTTTAATTGTGCCTACTAAGCTTGGTTTTGTTGATGCTGTTAGCAGAATGATGTTCTCTACATATAAACATGACCATTTTAAAATTAAAATCTTTTAATTTATTTAAAGATTTTGATCTGTTAGATTTTAGTATCCTGGAGTGAGAGCAGAGTTCTGGCTGTCCTGCTCCAGCCACGGCTCTGTAAATGTCCTTAAATTATTGAGTGTTCAAATGAAGACTCTCATGGTGATTGTTTCAAACTGAAAATTAGAATGAGAGGAACTCAAGTCATTTCTCTGCTAGCTATATATAAACAAAGCACATATTTACCTCTCAATTTATAATTATAACTACCTAGGCTTCATTTAATGTGTTCCTCCATAGCCACTCAGGGAAATAAGATTGTATGGTACTGTGTTTGGATGAATGCTTTTTCATAAATTGAAAACAAAACAAAGAAACAATCAAAAACAAAACAAAACAAAACAAGCGTACTTTCAGACAACATTGGGAGTATACCAGCTTAAGTTAAAGGGGAAAAAAAAGCTTTTGAGTGATATAGGAGCCCCAGTCTATCTTATTTTCTCTTTCACTTATTAACAGCTGCCAATACTTGAATACACACTCACACACACACACACACTTTTGCATATATTTATATTTTTACATATGATTCTCTCTATCTGAGCAAACTTTAGTATGAACTGACAACACTAGGGAAGGAAAAACTAGATAAAATTTTTGTTTCAAAAGGTTAAAACAAGTTAAATAAAATACCAGTGCTGAACATCATTAAGTTCCAAGAAATCAATAAAGCAATTGAACCGTTTTAAAATGATTTTTACGTAACCCCAACAGTAGATTTTCCTTTAGGGTGAAACTATTGATTTTTAGGAGGAAGAAGAAAGACATTGATATGGCAGGTGTTTCCCCTTTGCTCCTCTCTCACAGTAGAATTGATGGTACATAAAATTTTATCTCATTATATGCATTTAAGAAAGAGAAATGTGGATATTCCTGTCACTTTGGATAAGTAATAAAGAGGAGTTCACTTCTCTAGAAATAAGTTAATTTAAACACTAAGAGTAACAATACACAAGTGAAGAGGGCAGACAGCTGAATAGGGATGGAATAAAGAGGAAACAAATCATATTAAGTGTATACCACATGCTAAACATTATACTAAGTTGTAGGAGTTCAAATCCAAAATGGAACTGTTCATACTTCCAATGAGCTCTCATCCTGTCTGGAGACAACACATGTAGGAGAGGTCTGATGCATGGTACATGGGAAGGCTTAAAGGTTTTTAGGGTGGAACAGCAGGGAAACAGTAAGGCAAAGGGATATGAAGTCCACAGGGTCTGGAAAGACAAGGATCAATGATGTTTAGAGCCTGTGGTAAAGAAGGTTTTGGAGTCTTTCATCTTTCCAGAAGGATTATAGGTGTTGATTTTCCACTCATTGAGAAGAGGTGAATAGACATCAATCTCACATTCAAGAGTCTGAAGGTGACTATGTCCTAGACTCATGTTCCACTGGGAAGTGGAAATCCTGTTGGGATAAGAGTTAGTGCGAGTTAGCTGTGATGGACAAGGTCCCATGTTGGTCTGCCTTGCTCCACTCTCTGGTACCTAGTTCTGAGTATATAAGGATCAAACTGGAACTGATAAATATTGAACAAAATTTGAAGTGAAGTTTTATGAAATGGAATAATATAATCAACTATTTTTTCTCTTTTATGTTTTAAGAAAGAAACTATTTTGCTAAAGAAAGAAAACTGCAAGTTTGAGGTAAGAGGAATAGAATTTGGTGTTGAAATATACCTAGCTCATGTCAACTAATCATCAAAAAGTGGCTCTTTTTTGGTTGTTGAGAGCAATTAAACAGTCAAAACTATAAAATGTCCCCCAGTTCTTAGACCATTCTGTATCTGCAGTGAAGTGGGAAGAAAGACAATTGAGGGCATTAAGAAAAGCAAGTTTTGAACTATCTATAAATAGTAATTGAACTGCTGGTGCTCTTACTTATGATTAATTGTAGACAAACTGTACTGAACTGAATATTTGCCTATACTTTGCTTGTACTGAAAAATGATAAGGGAAAAGAAGAATTTTGCAGAGAAATGTCCATAATGGACCACACATTTAGGTTAGCAGTGCACTGAGGGACATCGAGGACATAATATTCTGCTGTGGATTTGTTTGTTGATTTTTTAGAAAGCATTTGATTTACTAAGATAAAATGGAACTTTATCTTTTACTCCTCCCCACACCATCTCTTCTTCCAAACTTATTTATTATGCTTAAGGGTACCACCAGTCTCATAGTCATGCAGGCTCACAATTTGGGTGCCATTCCTGACTCTTCACATTCTCTTAATCCCATATCTAATCTCTTGTCAAGTCATTTTGTTTTTGCCTCCAAAACATCTCTTAGATACAATCTCTTCTCCTCCTTGATACTGCTAAAATGATAGTTCAGGCCCTAGTGATCACTCTTTGCAGACGATATAATGATATGTTTAGAGAATCCTAGAGAAACATAAAAAAATTACTTGAAATAATAAACAACTTTAGCAAAGTTGCAGGATACAAAATGAACCCATATAAATCATCTGCATTTCTATATATCACTAACAAAATCCAACAACAAGAGATAAGAAGAAAAATTCCATTTAAAGTTTCTGTAGACATGGAATTATTTGGGAAACTACCTGCCAAGAGAAACCCAGGGATTATAAGAATACAATTAAAAATACTTTTCACACAAATAAAGTCAGATCTAAATCATTGGAAAAGCATCAGTTACTCATGGGTAGGCCAAGTTAATATAACAAAAATGAAAATTCGACCTAAATTAATTTACTTATTCAATCAAATTACCAAAAAAAAATTTTATAAAGCTAGAAAAATAACATCAAAATTCATCTGGAAGAATAAAAAGGTCCAGAAAATCAAGGGAATTAATGAAAAGAAATGCCAGTGAAGGAGGTCTAGGCATACCAGATATTAAATTGTATTATAAAGCAGTAACAATCAAAACTGCTTAGTACTTTTTAAGAAACAAAGGGGTAGATCAATGGAATAGGCTAAGTACACAAGACACTAATCAATGACCATAGCAGTCTACTGTTTGATAAACCCAAGGACCCCAGCTTCTGGGATAAGAACTCACTGTTTGACAAAAACTGCTGGGAAAACTGGAAAATAGTATGCATAGACCAATGCCTGACACCATAAACCAGAATAAACTCCAAATGGGTACATGATCAATGTATAAAGGCTGATACTTTAAATAAACTGGGGGAACAAAGAATAGTTTATTCAACAGATTTTTGGAGAATGAAGGAATTCATGACCCAACAAGACATAGAGAACATTATGTAGTGCAAAATGGATAACTTTGATTACATCAAATTGAAAAGTTTTTGCACAATCAAACCCAATGCAACCAAGATTAGAAGGAAAGCAGAAAACTGGGAAAGAATTTTTATAGCTAGTGTCTGTGATAAGGCCTCATTTCTAAAATTTATAGAGAACTGAGTCAAATTTATAAGAATACAAGTTGTTCCCCAATTGATAAAATGGTCAAAGGATATGAACAGGCAGTTTATAGAGGAAAAACTTAAAGCTATCTATGGTCATATGAAATAATGCTCTAAATCACTATTGATTTGAGAAATTCAAATTAAAACAATTGAGTTACTGCATCACACCTATCAGATTAGCTAACATAACTAAATAGGAAGATGATCAATGTTGGAGAAGATGTGGGAGAGTTGGAACACTAATTCATTGCTGGTGGAGATGTGAGTTGATCCAACAATTTTAGAGAGCAATTTGGAACTATGCACAATGGGCTACAAAAATGTGCATAACCTTTGACCCAGCAATACCCCTTCTAGGGCTATATCCCAAAGAGATCATGAAAATGGGAAGAGCACCCACATGTACAAAAACATTTATAACAGCTCTTTTTGTGGCAGCCAAGAACTGGAAATCGAGGGCATACCCATCAATTGGGGAACGGTTGAACAAGTTGTGGTATATGAATGTAATGGAATACTACTGTGTTAGAAGAAATGACAAACAGGAGGACTTCAGCGAAACCTGGAAACTCTTATATGGGCTGATGCTGAGTGAAATGTGCAGAGCCAGGAGAACATTATACATAGTAATAACCACACTGTATGAGGACTGTCTTTGATAGACTTAGCCCTTCACAGCAATGTGAGGACCTAAATCATTTCCAAAGGACTCTTGAGGCAAAATGCCATCAACATCCACAGAAAGAACTATGGAACAGAATGCAGAAAGAAGCAGACTATTCTCTCCTTTATATTTTGTTTTGTTCATAGTTTATCCCATTCATTTTAATATTCCTATGCAGCATTACTAATATGAAAATATATTTAAAAGAAATTCATGTGCAGAGCCCATATAAGATCTTATGCCATCTTGGGGAGGGTGCAAGGAGGGAGAGGGACAGAATTTGAAACTATTGTTGAAAACTAAAAACAAAAAAATAATAAATTTGAGGAAAAATGATATATGAGTCTGTCGCTCTCCTATTGTACCAACTCCAGTGGCTCCCTATTACCTCCAGGATTAAAATCCTATTTGGCTTTTAAAGCCATTTGTAACCTTTTCCAAACTTCTTACACCTTGCTCCCTCCTCACAGTCAGTGATCCAATGACACTTGCCTCCTTGCTGTTCATTAGCATAAAACACTCCATTTCATGACTCCAGTTGTTAACAATGTCTGTTTCCCATCCCTGCTACTCTCCCTTCTCATCTCTTCCTCTTGGCTTTTCTGACTTTCTTCAAGTCTCAGCTAAATTGCAGCTTTCTTTAAAAAGCCTTCCTTATTCTCCTCATTTTTAGAGTCTTTCCTCTGAAATTATTTCAGTTTCTTTTTCTTTTTTTTCTTTTTTCTTTTCTTATTTTGTTTATATATATTTGTTTCCATTTTCTGTCCCCCTACTATAAGGTGAGTTCTCTGAGAAAAGGGATTATTTTGCTTATCACTCTCTTTGTATCTTCAGGCCTTAACACTTTCAATTTGCATGAAGTGTCATTAAGCAGAATTCAGAGAGTCTGCACAGAAATTTTGGGTACTGTTTCTGTAGATGACATGTGTAGGAAGAATGATTGATCATCGCTCCTCAGGGGTCTTATGGAACACATCATGGCCAAGAGAACAGGAAGAGATTTTCATAGTGATTATGTTTTTCCATAGTTTTTCCATTTATTTATTTATTTGAAAATGGTACTCTTTTAAAGTTTTATTATTATACGAGTTCCTCTAACCATAAGTTGCAGTGATTTCTAGTTCAGCGTTCTGTCCATTGTATGTTTCTAACAATTATGCTCTGTCATATGAAGGTATTATACTACTATCATGTAAAGTACTTTCTTCATATTGCTTGTTAACCTATTTAAATCCTTAATTATTGCTTGTGACTTGTTACATGTTGAACAACTAATTCTAACAAAAAAAAATACCCCCCAAAATGTAAAAAACAAAAGTACCCATGACATACCTTTATGTTTAATCTTTATTATTGAGAGCTTCTCCATTACTTTTTAATGTAATGTACCTTGACAATCAACAAAAAAATAAATGATTAAGGAATCACTGAAATAAAAAACACAAAAACAAATAGACACATAGGTAGGATTTGCTGATTTTTGATGTGTCAGTGCTCACACTGAAAATTTAATGGTTCTGGCTATAATATACCCCTGCATATACACCACATTAAATGATAGCTACTAATGAACTAAGATGTACTGTATTACCCATACCCACCACTTAAAAAAATCAGTAAGTGGATAATCAATCATTTTAAAAGAACTTTCTCAATGACCAGTCTTGACTCTAAAAAAGAAGACTGAAAATGTATTTCCCTCCTGTTACACAGAGGTGGGGGACCACAGAGGTGCATTTTTGCATTTATTGTCATACTTGGCTGACTTTTTATTTAGTGTTGATAAACTCCTTCCCCCATATGCATTATTCTTTGTTTCACAGGATGGTTTTCTTGATAGGAGCAAGGATTTAATTGGGAGTGGTGATGATGTAAAAAAAAATTCAAAATCTATCAAGATGTTTGGTATCCTAAATGTTTCAATAAAACATGTGGTGATTTACAACTATTCTTTTAGTTGAGGTATTTCCATACATGATATGTTGGGAATACAGAGAAGGAAATGAGTACATATTAGAACTACAAATCAGGAAACTCTCTGATTTTTGTTTCCTGTGTTATTTATAGAGAAATACAAGGTTGCTACTTAAGAAAAAAATCATACCTCTTGTTCAATTTAGTCTTCTCTGCATTTATGGAAGTGCAAGTGATTAAGAGGATAGTCACAATTTCTCTGATTTCTTTTAACCACTACAAGTGCTGTTAAGTAACTGATTAATATTCTGGAAGCCAAGTTCTTCCCTTGCATAAGCTGACTCCCTGGAGTGTTACAGATTTGACACTTTGGGAAACTGCATTAATATTTACAGGCAATTGGGGTCTTATTTTCGATAATCTGAGTCAAAGGACCAATACATGACAGGGCTTTATTTTAGTAAATACAAGTAAAACCCAATCCCCAAATTAGAAATTTCCTGCATTCTTCTGGGATGAAAATAGTCTTTAAGATCAAAGAGTCTAAATGCCTTCATCGGTCACATACCTTTACCTCCTCTAGAGCTTAAAAATTACATCTTAGAAAATAACAAAAAACCCCCCCCAAAAAAAATCTGGATTCTTGACTCTTCACAGGGAGAAATGCTGCAAAAGAAGGAGGTCTTCAAGAAGAAATGTCTCATGTATTTTCTCTTTTTCATTCATTTCTCAATGTTTTAAAATGGTAAAAAAAAAGCTCCTTATAATATCATTATCTCATTCTAGAATGGATTTTTATAGTCCTTTTTCTTTTGCAACATGACTATTGTGGAAATGTTTTTCATGACTACATATGTATACTCTATGTAAAATTGCTAGACTTTTCAATGGGTAGTCAGGAGGAAGGGAGAGAATTCAGATGGCAAAATTTTAAAAATTAATATTAAAATGCTTTTACATGCAATTGGGGAAAATAAAATACTAAATATAGAACATTTTCTCTCATTTTCTTTAACATAAAAAAGTTCATTATTGAGACCATCATATTTCTATTTTTGAATTGCTTTGTGGTTTAAAATTCTCTTAGCCAGAAACCCAAAATATTTTGCCTAGAGAGCTCCAAAACTTGATGGAAAGTGATAAATCTCAAAGTGTTTTTTGCCTGGTGAATATCATAAAATCAGAGAGTTTGAAGAGTTTGTAAGGGATGATTATTTGTTCTTACTTTAGCCAGAATAAAAAATTATCTCAGCTAGCTATTAAAAAACAAAAACAAAAAAACTTAACAATGAAATAAACTATTCCAATGTTTAGCAATCCCCATTATGAAGAAAATGCTTGTATAAAATCTACATATCGCAGTTTAAGTTCATATCTTCAGTTTAAGATCAAATTCAGTTAAAGATCATGTCTTCTGGAAAAAGAAATTATCCTTTCAATAACATGAGTGTATTACCTTTTGTTAAATGGATATCAAGCCATTTTCAAAGCTGGTAAGTGCACTCCAGGACGTCAAGTGGATTACTTCACATGATATAGACAAAAACAAGTTTAATTTTGTTAAGCATCTGTTGACTGGAGGGAACTCTTGAAGGACGTTTGTTTCCTGTTTCCCTATTCTCCCTTTCTACTTTTCTTTGTGTCTTCTTTTGTTTTGTAATGAAAATATTTTCATTTTGCTGGCTCTATGGATAAAAGAAATCTTCCACTGCTATCACCCTGGCTCTTTGTCTCACCTGGTGTATAAGGTCAAGCCCTGAAGGGCTCGGCATTTTCAACTAAAGCATTGGTATTCATTCTATGTGTTGTGTACTGTGGGCATTCAAGTCACACCCTGAGACTGTCCCTTCTAGCAACAGTTTTCTACCTTCTCTTGTGAGTAGTAAAAAAGTCTATTACAACTAACTCTGTGTGGAATGACACATTTTATCTGGACTCCTCTCCAATACAACTTGAAACCTGGTGTTTTAGCATCAGCACACACATAATTAGACTGCCACTAGAACATTCATTTCCCCAACATGAATAGTCACACTTCTTTGATTTCTTCATTAGTCATTAATCCTAACATTTTATCATTTCTGAATCTTTGCTAACCATATTTCCAAAGTCTTCATATTCCTCTTTTAATTCAGGTTTTCTAAAGAGGGAAGGTAGAATACTCCAGTGAATTTTTGATAAATACTGATTATAATGAAATGGATGCTTCAGAGTTCCTACATTCTAATCTGTTCTAATCTATAGTCTAATAATTTAGAATGTTACACTTGGGATTTCCTATTCAGCAATACCTGTAAGATAGAATTATCAAATATTAGAGCTGGAAGAAGAGTTAAAGCTCATATAATCTAAGACTTCAATTTTTTTTTTTAGATGAGGAAATGGAGGCTGAAAGGAGTTCAATAATTTTCCAACAGGCATATAGCTGTTTAATAGCAAAATCAGGACTAAAAGTTAGGTCTCTTGACTATTATTCTGGTATACTATAAATAGAATAATATGAATTAGCAGCAGCAGCAGCCCCAAGAACATCATCATGGGAACTAGGATGCATATAAGAACAAGTTTTGAAAAGCCAAAATCGGTGAAATTATCATCCAAGGCTTTCATCAATATACCACTGTTTTTTCAAATAATATACAACATATACAAACTTCCTGTTTTTGAACTTATCGTTTTTGACTCCAGACCTAGAGTTCTATCTATTCTGTCAGCTAAGGATTCCTTTGTAATCCTACAGGCCATTGAGTCAACTAAAGAGAATAATGTCTTAAAGGAGGGAAACTGAAAAAAAAAAAAAACATGATAAACCACATTGTATTCATTCTGAGATGGTTTAATAAGATGTATGCTAAACCATGAGTACTTGACAGAGCAAATGGAACTGATCTTAATCTTTCATAATGTCATGATACACTAATTATTCAATTCAAAGCATTTCTCAAGATTTGACCCAAAGCTTCTCTAGTTAGAGAAGTCATTCTTGGTCAAGTCAAAAATTATCCCTCCTTCATTCTATTTCTCAAAGGAATTTTATTGTATCTTTGTGATGTATTTAACTTATTTTGTTTTGTATTCTAGTTACTTTTACAATTATATTATTTTTTCCTTCTGCTTTATAAACTTTTTCGACTTGGTTGCTTTCCCTACTCCTGTAGCCATGGCCTGGGAGATACAACGTAACTCAGAAACCTTATGATATAAATATTTGGCATATTTATGCATATCATTAATTCATTTATGTTGTCTATTTCTAGATAACACCCACAAACATTTCTCTATTCCTACCCATATTCTCCTCCCTCCTATCCTTTGCTTTAATCATCTCGAGTTAGACATAGTTCTCTGAATCAGTTAATAAACTAATTTTGCCAGGAGTAGATTGTAAGGAATCCATTTTGACAAATCTACCAAGGTACCTTTTCATGTCTTAGAAAAATAAAAAGAAAAAACAGACCTCTCTGTTGTTTCCACATAGACAGAGGTAGAGGATCAACAATCCCTACTCTTGGTACTTTTTCTTCTTACCCTTTCTCCCCTATAGATTCACTTTGTCATTGATTTAGGAAAAGTAATTGCTTCATCTTCAGAACATCCATTCTTTTCTCTTTGGAAAGAAGCATTTGTCTTAACACCAGTTATTGGCACATCTTTCTTCCTTCCCTTTTCTATGTGATACTCTTCTGCTCGTTACCTCTCCACTGACATGTCAACATAACCCTTAATCTCTTCAGATTCCTTTCCATCTTTATTTTCAACTTAAAGCCCTTCAGGTGCTTTAAAGAAAGCTCTTCTCTCTGATAACCTGAAGAATAAAGAGATCATCCTTAAGGCCCTGGAGTACTTTCTTCTTCGGGATCAAGATTGCACTTTGCGCAGTAGAAATAGAAACATCACGCACTCAAACTGGGAGACTGAAAAGCAATGTTTTGTTTCATTTGAAAATATGATTGCCTTTCCTAAAATGGTATGTGTCTCCCTCATGATCTTTTTTATCTGCCCAAATGTCTGTCCTTTTGAACTTTAGAACAATTTCATTAAATCCCTTATCAACATAAAGTCAAATTGAAGGTTCTGGGAGTGGCACTAAACAGCTATTGGATATGTAACATAAAATGTTCAGGGGGTCGTAAAGGTGGGTTTTGGACAACTTCTTAATATTTATTCTCTTAAATGCAAGTATTTTTAATACTAGGAAATCCTGCTCTTCCTAGTCTGTATTTATTTTGTGGTGTCATGTTGCATTTTTTCAATGAATCTTCTAAACCACCAGCATACATGATACACAGAAACCATCATTTTTAAACCATGATAGTATCCACAAATTGTTCATTTCAGCTCCAATGATAAATATTGGAAATGTTTAATTAGTGCCAACTAATCAAAGGTGACTACAGAAGACAGCGCAGACAAGGCACTTTAAAATATGAAGTTTTACATCAATTCCAATTATTAGTTGCCAACTAATATTAATGTCACTGTTATTAATATCTATTTCTATAGTATAACCTTTGCTTGACTCTAGGGAGAGAAAGAAAGAAATGACAATTATTCTTTCATTCAGAAATTTGCAATCTAAGAGGGCAAGGAGAAGTACCCAAATAACTAAAATGCAGGGGTACTACTTCATAAATACATAGGAGAAGACCAAGGAAAGAAGTTTAAGAAATTTTCAACTATCTAAAAGAGACTTTGGCTACAAACAGTTCTCTATGCCAACTGCTGCTCTTACAAAAGGAATGAAGATGAAATTAACTAAAAGACAAATGTCATTTCTTTTGCAAGTAATCAGTAATGCTATGACAACATCTAGGTAGATTTACAGAAACCAGAAAATTTGAGATTCTAACTTTGTTTCCACTTTCTTCTATGGAATGTAACATTTGCTAGAATTCTGATAATCCTTCAATCAAATGAGATGGAGAGATTCATGTTTAGAGAGGCATTACTAAAACATTGACTACCAAGGCAAATCTGAATGTCTTAGTCACTCTATCTTTCTGAAATATAAGATTGAGAGACTTGGCCATGGCAGAAGTACAGATTTCTTAAGTATCTGAATTAAGCAAACTACACATTGAAATGTGAAAATTAAAATTATATATATATATGTATATGTGTGTATATGCACATATATATGTATACAAATGAAGATGCATATATACTTGTGCAATACATACATAAACACATACATACACATGTGGACATGTGTGTGCATATGTATGTATGCATGCTGGTATACACACACACATACCTATTCCTTTCATTTCTAGGATTTGTATTATGCTTTAAATATAGACATGTTCCTGTATACTAAAACTAATGTTCACCAAAAGGGCAATGAAGAGATGTATGTTAGAATTTTGCAGGAATTATATTTTTAAAGATGCAAATGTAGCAATAAATGATCAGGACAAAAATGGGCATAGTTGGTATGTAGCAAGGTGGTAGAATAACTAATGGATAGATTTCTGGAACCTTTGCCATCTATATAATCACAGAAAAACATGGTGGAGCCTCCTAGAACAATGACTCGACCATTCTACGGGAAATGTATGGTGATATTTCATTAGGTTATATTCAGGAGAATTGAATTTAATATCTGTTTTGATGAACTGGAGTAAAAGTTTAAAAATGCATCATTTGCATTCAAGAATAACAGTCTCTACACACCATGATTATTCAGTCATTGAAGTATAGAGGGAATAAGTGTTTATATGAGGTTAATTATGTAACAGGCACAGTGTTTAGTGCTTTACACAAATATCTCATTTGATCTTTTCCGAAAATCTGATTATAGTCCTTTCATATGTTAATAATTAGGTTAATGAAATGTTGTATCATATCAAACAAAATACCACCCAGGTATCAAACTTCTAGTCATGAGATTCTTCAGACATACTGATTGGTTCTTGAATAGGAGATTATCTATAGGTCAGTAAAAAGACACTTTACCTTACAATGAATGTTCCTTTGGATTAGCTTTCAAGGACCTGTTTACTTGGGTCTTCTCTAATCCCTAATTAATTATTGGGGGGGGGGCAATGCTAGTGAAAGATCTAAACACTTACGCAAATGTGTATTTAAAGGGGCAATTTTATTTTCATGTTTTCTTGTCATAAATTAAGATTAGTAGTGATATCATGGGGTTTCATAGAATTATGATAGTAATCCCTTGGCTAGGAGGCTGGACTAGGTGATCCTCAAAGCTAACTCTTCTAGGAACTATGAGTCTGTGAGAATGAGTAGAAATGCTGCTGGCAAAGTAGCATTCTCCCTACAATTCTTATACTAAGGAAATGTGACATTTTTTATGAGTTGTTGAAAATATTGGTCTTCACTACAAAATCACTCGATGAATAACTCATCCCCAAATAAAACTCCTTTACAGATGAGAAGTAATCAAGAAAGAACAGTATATATAACACTGTAACACTGGGTCTGGAGTCAGGAAGCTATGCTTTCCAAGGCTGCCTTGGACACTTACTGCTCTAAGTTTCCCTGGTCAAGGTAATTTCTGTCTGTCTCAGCTTCCTTATCTGTAAAATGATAATAATAATAACATTATGTCCAAGGATTGTTATGAGACAATATTTGTGTAGTGTTTTGAAAGCTTTAAAGTCCTTTATAAATGCTAGCCATAAATAATAATGCTACCATTATTACTATTATCATTAATGCCAAAGAACAGTGATTAAGGGGGTGGTAGAAGTTCTATTTTCCATATCATTAGTTATAGGAGGGAGTGGTTGACAAAAAGTAGTTACTAGCACTTTCTCAAGTATAATGATCTTAGCGATATTATAGGGATGGGTTCAGCCAAAGTGAGGGCAGTCATTCCACATACTGCTTATGCCTCAGTCACCTTTAGGTGGGGAAAGCACTGCCTTGTCTTTGGGTATGAATAACAAGGTTACTGGTTTTGTGTTTGGAGGTGTTGATGACACAGTTCAGAGTCATCAATGGATGACTTAAGTAAGTATCCCATTGAGGCACGTATGATAAAAGAAATCCATTTTGGCATACATGTCTTTTTTCATTTATTATTCTTACCTTTAATTATTAGCTTTCTGACAAAGAAACATTTCATTAAGGCACTGTGATACTGAATTAAGGGCTTGATTCTAACAGATATAGGTTCAAATTTGATAGGGTAGAGTCATTGGGGAAGTTGTTTAACTTCCTTGGGCTTCATGGGTTCCTGTGAGCAAAGTACTTTTTGAACCTCATAGGAACACAGAAAATGAATGTTGTTCACTTTCTTTTCATTAATATGTGAACTATTAAAGGAGAAATACAAATATAATTATAAAATAGAGATACATTTCTCACAAATAAAATATTCTGGAATGTTAGAGATTGTTTCCATTTATTTTAATCTACATGTAATTGACTATTAGAATATTTTTGGTGATTCCAGAGCAGAGTATTTCTTGACAACTGTGTCTTAATCCTGTCAAAATGTGTTTCCTCTTACAAATGTACAGAAAAAAATACAAGAACAAAAAACAAAACGACTTACTAATGTGTTCTTCAGAATAGGAAGAAAAAAGGCCTGAGTTTTCCTATTATATAATATATAGGGTCACCCACTTTAACAGTTTAATAGCAGATTTTATAAACCACTAAAAAAAATATAAGACTCATGGATCCAACTGTGGTTATTCTGTGACTCATCCTTACGACTACCAACCATTTCCCCTATGCATATGGAGAAATAAAACAGTTAGCCCTATGCATGCATTACTTCAATCAGTTTGCCATGGTCTGCTGTCCCAGGATTATCAATCAATCTAGAGTACCTCAGTGCTACAACTCCTGCATGGCTTTTTACCTCTGCAATATTGAGTGGCATTTCTACTGCAGCTACTTTCATTCTCCCTGATCTGGTCACCATTCTTCTCACTATTGCTTCTGCCTGGCTAGGAAATGTTATGTGATATCGAATATTCTAGAACCTGACTCACTGTCTCCCATCAAATATTTTTCCTCTTTGCTTCCACTCTTTACTCCAAACACAGGAAACAAGTAATGACAATCTTAAAATATCTCTATTGGACTGTCAATGACCCAAAAGATACTCAGTACATTCATGTCTCAATATTGTGTATAGGACTTGTGTAAAAGTGAGTAGTTGTTGAGATTTTGGGGGATCATATACAAAATTGTGATTCCTAGACCTCTTTGGCATAGTTGTTAATATGCCAGATGATAAGCAAGTTAATTTCTGGTCTCCATATACTTTCTTCTATTTAAAATTTATCTTGAGAACTTTAAATATTACCAGTCTACAGGTTACAAGCTTGTAGATCTCCAAAGAAATTTCATTTCAGTGTCTCTAGTTCTCTGATGTCCATAGTTATTTGTCTATTTTGTGGAAAAAAATAGGCTGTCAGTCAGGTTGAAAAAGACCAATATATCTGGGCTGAAAGTTGATCTATTTATGTAATTTTGCCATTGGCTCCTGCTGCAATTTCATGTTTCAATCAGCAAAGAATCCTAACAATTTAATAAGTGTCTATGATTAGCTGTTATTGCCTTCTAGCAGTAATGGATACCCCAAGTAGTGAGCATCCACCATTTTAATATTGGTGCTATTGACAGGCTCAAATATTGCTAGAAATGTTACTTATACTTTACAAAGCAAACAAAAATCTGGACTGCTCTCTAAAACTTTCTCACTCACACATTTTTGATTTATAGAGTACTGTATACTATTTCTTGCAGTGCCTAATAATATTTAAAAGTTTCAATCCTTTTTGACAAATCCATGGAAAAAGGAAACCATTAATTGAAATGTATGCTCACTTGTTCTTCATCCAGTTTCTCCTTTTGCCTGAAGCAGTGATGTGAATGGCTTGGGGAAGGTCCTTATGCCCCTCTGAGTCTCAATTTTAGGATCTGTTGAATGAAGGGCTAAGTTGAAATGACCTTTATAGTCTCTTTGAGGTCTAAATTTTTATTCTCCAATGGATTAATGGTTAACATTAAGCTTAAAGAAAATATCTACAAGCTATTCTGTGCTCCATCAGGACTAGGGGATAATCTTTCAATAACTTATGGCATTCTTTTTCTGAAATAAAAATGAGTTTGTTTGAAAGAGATATTGTAATATATGTTTCACAGGATCAGAAATTCAGAGCTGGCAAGGATCTCAGTGGACTTGTAATACAATCTTTACCTTAAAAATATCCCCACTATAATATACCCATATGTATGTATAAAATTTCCAGTCACTGACTCTAGTGGTAGAATGAGCCCCAGGTTCAAAATTTGACTCTTTTATGATTTCATTATATGACAGGAAAATACCTTTTTCTCTCTGGACCTTTGTCTCTTCTTTTATAAGATTCAAAGAATATGGGGCTTTATATAACTTAGAGATCATCTGGTCCAATTTATCTTTCATCTTAGTGAGGCCCAGAGAATGGAAATGATTCCGACAAAGGCTATGAAAAGACTACGTAGTCGAACTAGGATTTGTACTCCAGTTCTCTGATTCCATGTCTTCTAATCCTTGTTCTGCACCATTCTGAAAGGGTCAAGTTGAAAGGCCTGAAGATCCTTTCCCACCTCAGACACCCATAAAGCTGACTTTTTCAGTAAGACAGGGATCTTTATGCTTATTCTACCCAGAGTGGGGATTTGGAGCTGCTGTATTATCCTTGGGAAGGGCAGAGACCTGTCCATCTTTCTCCTCTTTTCCCTACATTCAAATGTCATGATCAGACTCTCTCTTGCACAAACTACCTTTTAATAAGTACTTTATGAATTAGATTGTATTTAGTTCATCATACTAGATCTATATGAAGACTGTATATTTCTATCCACACATATCTCTTTGTTCTCTATATGGTTAGCTAGGACTTGGAGAGGATAAGCTCAGGCAAAGGAAGTCCCTGGAGCCAGAAGATCAGTAGGACCAGGGGTAAGCCAATTTATTACTTTTCTGGCAGGAAGAGGGGCCTGAGGGACCAAGAAGAGTTATCCTTGTTTCTCTGATGCCCTTGCTGACCCTTTAGTGCTGCAATCTCTGCTTGCCTTATGACTGACCCGACGGTACCTACAGGGACCATGAGTCAATTCCAAGTTCTTTTTCTCTTCCATTGTCCCAGGCAGCCTTATCTACTGTTGCAGAAAAGCTGAAATCTTTTTTTAAGAGAGGGGGGGAAGGAGAGATAGAGAGAAAGAGAGACTTCTTTAACTTTCCAACAGGGTACTAATAAAGGACAGACAGGATCATAAGTAAAACCTCAGACACAATTGGGAACAACTTGAGTGTTTGCAGTAATGGTTTCCTGAATGGGGGCAGTAAATTTTTGGGAAGTTACTTTATTGCCCTCTTTTAAGAGGCAAAGCATTCTATCTGGTTGAATAGAAAAAACCGAAGCAACTGAAGGAAAGCCTATTTAGAGAAAGATCCCTCAATTTTCCCATTTAGTTGCTCAGGGAAGTATTGAGAAGCATCAAAACCACAGAAGGGTAAAGAAGAGATAGTAGAGAACTTCAATTAATTCAGATGTAGAGAAGGTCAGGATGATGTCTTCCCCAGTAAAAGTAAAATGGAAAGAGTAAAGGGAAAAAGGAGGTGAGTTTTCATTTCCTTTCCCTTTTTCTTACTATTCTCTCATCCATTCCCTCTTGGTAATTGGAGTCAAGAAGAAAAATTGTGTGGAAGAAGAGAGGTACTTGCATGAGTTTCTGTCCTTTTCTCTTCCATTCTGAGTTCTCAAAATTCATTGCTGGAGTAATAGGGCAAAGTTTCACAACAAGAATCACTTCAGAAATTCAGCTGAAGCTATCTAAATATATTCTTATTGCAAAACAGCCATTATTTAAAGCATTACCTCTTTTCTTACAGAAGCAATAACAAGCACTGCACACTTAGGAGAGGAAGACAGGAAACATTTAGATATCTTCATTCCTGGTGAATTCTAAAGAGGTAATCATACTGGAGAAGAGAGGCAAAAATCATGTATATATGTGGAAAACTTATTAGAAAGCTCAGATAATTCAGTGGCACCCTTACTTTTTTTACATCATACACAGTGAAGATTTCAAATTGCCAAAGGCACAATAATGGACTAGCCTATTTAGATCTGACCAATACATAACAGGATTTCTTCCTTCATAATTATTTCCGGCAATGGTGCCCATGTACATTGCATTATCAAGGACAATCCTGCCTAGCTCTGAATAATTTATAATCAGGCATTTACCACAATTTCTGATCAATTTCTGACCTGTTTGCTTGTTGTGATAACATATTTCCACTGACAAGAAGTGGTGAGCTGGGAAAAACAGTGGGGGATGAGTTAGTAATGTGATCCCATTTTCTCTGTGTGTGTCTCTCTCTCAGTGTCTGTCACTGTGCATTTGCCAGTTTCTCTCTGTCTCTCTCTGTCTCTCTCTGTGTCTCTGTCTCTGTCTCTGTCTCTGTCTCTCTGTCTGTCTCTCTGTCTGTCTCTCTGTCTCTCTGTCTCTCTGTCTCTCTCTCTCTGTCTCTCTCTCTCTCTCTGTCTCTCTCTCTCTCTCTCTCTCTCTCTCTCTCTCTCTCTCTCTCTGTCTCTCTCTCTCTCTCTCTCTCTCTCTCTCTCTCTCCCCCCCACCTTTCTGTCTGTCTCTGCCAAAATCTGCTTCCCTGCAAATGTTGATGTTATATTTTTATTCTCAAGCACTAAGCAGGAAAAGTCTAATAGTCCAATCCATCTTTTAAATGACAGTCCTAAAATATTGTGAATAGCTAACACTCCTCTCAAAGTCTTCTGTTTTCCAGCCTAAATATTTCCAGTTCCTTAGACTGGTAGTTTTGTATTTTTTCTTCTTAATTTTTTTCTTGTTATCCTGGTCACACTCCTTTAGACTAACTCCAAGCTTATCAAGCTCCTTATTAAAGTGTGGTGTCCATACCTATTCTCAATTGTTCAGATGCACAAGATTATAATTTTAACTGTTCAGATTACTATTAGTCTATTGATATATCCTAGGTTTATGCTAACTATTTTTATGCTTTGATGCCACTCTTTTGATTCCTGTGAAGCACACTAAAATCTGAAGATATTTGTCTTCACACAAAAACTATGAATTTTTAATCATTAAATATTTATACAATTGATTTTAATGCTTATTTAGTCATTTTAAGTTTTCAACATTCATATCCACAAAATTTTGAGTTCCAAATTTTTCCCCATCTCTCACCTCCTCCCACCCTATAACATCTTATATTCTGATTATTCCTTCTCTCAATATACCCTCCCTTCTATCAGACCCATCCCTTCCCTTATCCCCATCTTCTCCCTTTTCTTGCAGAGCAAGAGAGATTTCTATATCCCATTACTTGTATTTCTTATTTCCTGGTTGTGTGCAAAAGCAATTCTTAATATTCATTCCTAATACTTTGAATTCCATCTTCTCTCCCTTCTTTCCTCCCCACCCATCTCCATTGAGAAGGCAAGCAATTCAATATAGGATATATAAATATAGTGTTGCAAATGACTTCCATAATAATCATGTTGTGTAAGACTAACTATATTTCCCTCCATCCTATCCTGTCCCCCATTTATTCTATTCTCTCTTTTGACCTTGTCCCTCCCCAAAACTGTTTATTTCTAATTACTCCCCCCTCCCATTTATCCTCCCTTCAATCATCCTCCTCACCCCACTTGTTCCCCTTTCCTCTATCCTCCTGTAGTGTAAGATAGATTTTCATACCAAATTGAGTGAGCATGTTATTCCCTCCTTAGGCCATATGTGAAGAGAGTAAGCTGCACTTTTCCCCTCTCACGTCCTCCCTTTTCTTCTCCATTAAAAAAGCTTTTTCTTTCCTCTTTTATGAGAGATAATTTGCCCCATTCCATTTCTCCATTTCTCCTCCTAATATATTCCTCTCTCACCCCTTAATATTAAATTTTTTAGTTATGATCCCATCTTATTCAAATGACCCTGTGCTCTCTGTCTCTGTCTCTGTCTCTGTCTCTGTCTCTCTCTCTCTCTCTCTCTCTCTCTATATATATATATATATATATATATATATACATATATACATACATACATACATACACACATATATACTTGTATATATACATATGTGTGTGTGTGTGTGTGTGTGTATAATCCCTGCAACTACCCAAATACTGAGAAAAGTCTCAAGAGTTACAAATATTGTCTTTCCATGTAGGAATGTAAACAGTTTAACTTTAGTAAGTCCCTTGTGATTTCTCTTTACTGTTTACCTTTTCATGCTTCTCTTCATTCTTGTGTTCTCACATTAGATTTTCTTTTCAGCTCTGGTCTTTTCATCAAGAATGCTTGAAAGTCCTCTATTTCATTGAATGACCATTTTTTCCCCTAAAGTACTATACTCAGTTTAACTAGGTAGTTGTTTCTTGATATTAATCCTAGATCCCTTGAATTCTGGAATATAATATTCCAAGCCCTTCGATCACTTCATGTAGAAGCTGCTAGATCTCACATTATCTTGATTGTATTTCTGCAATACTGGAATTGTTTGTTTCTACTTGTTTGCAATATTTTCTCCTTGACCTAGGAACTCTGGAATTTGGCTACATTATTCCTAGGAGTTTATCTTTTTGAATCTCTTTCAGGAAGTGATATGTGGATTCTTTCAATATTCATTTTGTTCTCTGGTTCTAGAATATCAGGTCAATTTTCCTTGGTAATTTCATGAATGATGATGTCTAGGCTCTTTTTTGATGATGGTATTCAGGTAGTCAAATAATTTTTAAACTATCTCTCCTGGATCTATTTTCCAGGTCAGTTCTTTTTCCAATGAGATATTTCACATTATCTTTTATTTTTTCATTCTTTGGGTTTTGTTTTGTAATTTCTTGGTTTTTCATAAAATCATTAGCTTCCTTCTGCTCCATTCTAATTTTTAAAAAGCTATTTTCTTCATTGAGTTTTTGAACCTCTTTTTCCATTTGGCTAATTCTGTTTTTGAAAGTGCTCTTCTCCTCATTTGCTATTTGGACCTTTTTTCCAATTGAGTTAGCCTATTTTTAAAGATATTGTCTTCTTCAGCATATTTTTGGGTTTCCTTTAGCAAACTGTTGACTCTCTTTTTATGATTTTCTTGCAACACTCTCATTTCTCTTCCCAATTTTTCCTCCACCTCTCTAACTTGATTTTCAAAATCCTTTTTGAGCTCTTTCATGGCCTGCACCCATTGCATATTTATTTTGGATGCAGAAGCCTTGACTTCCTGTGATGGTATGCATTGTTCTTCCTCATGTGAAAGGATGGAAGAAAATGTCTGTTCTCCAAGAAAGCTACCTTCTATAGTCTTATTTTTTTCTCTCTTTTTCTTGGCATTTTCCCTGTAAGTTACTTGACTTTTGTCTGGGAACCTGTAAGTTCTCAGTTCCTCCAAGGTGGCACAACCAAAGAAGAGGAGTTTACTCCTCTTCTGCCCTGTGCACTGGTCTGGGAGCAACCAAAAACTTTTCTACTCAGAATTTGGGAGTAGAATTCTCTCTCCAAAACTGCCTGCAGCTCAGTCACACCAGTGATCCTCCTCGCCCCAGGGCCATCCTCACAATTAAGATCCAGATCAGTGACTCAATTCCCCCAGACACTCCATGTGGAGGGCTCCAAAAATGTACACTGCTGCTGCAGTGGCTGTTGAGATGGTCCAAACCATGCCCCCTTCTCTTGGTTGAAGGAGTCCTCCCAGTGACCTTTGAAGTTGTCTGTGGCTTTTGTGGGTTAAATGACCTGAGAACTGCAGCTTCCCAGTGGCTCCCTGAAGCCTGTTCCAGGACCTGTACCTATGGTACCATGAATCCCATGCTGGACTGCACTCTGTGCCTGGGGTGATAGACCCCTCCTGTCAGCCTTTCAGGCTGCCCTGGGGTGGATATCTTCTTCACTTGGTCATTTTGTGGCATCTACTGCTCTAGAATTTTTTTATAGTCATATTTTATATGTATTTTATGGGCTATGTGTGGGAGCTTCTACAAGTCCATCTTTCTACTCCACCATCTTGGCTCCACCTCCCAACCATACAACTGATTTTTGAACATTTTAAATTTGTCCCCACTAAATCTGATATTCATATAGTTCATCATTCTAGTCTAGTGTGAAATTTTGTTCTTAAATTTATTAGTCATCTTGTCAACTGTACTTCTTAACCTTGTGTTTTATGTAAATTTACTAGATATATATTCCTCCAAGTCCTCTGTGAATCTCAGGTAGTGCAGGAGGGCAAACAGACATGAATGTCACTTCACATTTCTGTAGGTTGATATCAATCAATAAGTCAATTCACTATTCTTTAGGTCTGATAATTCAGTCAGTCCTGAATTCTATATGTGCTATCCTCTACCTCATGCTTTAGTTTTGTTTTCCCTCATTTTAACCTTAAGGACTGCATTTAATTCAAAGTCATTATGTTCAAATAAAAGAATACTTTATAAATGGCCTTAT
The DNA here is from genome assembly GCF_028372415.1 of Notamacropus eugenii. NCBI lineage: Eukaryota > Metazoa > Chordata > Mammalia > Diprotodontia > Macropodidae > Notamacropus > Notamacropus eugenii. The sequence continues at coordinate 18,813,952 of NC_092872.1, read as the reverse complement.
TCCGATCAGCCTATCTAGTAAGTAAATTAGTCTAGCAGGATATAGTCATGGTGAAGAAATTCTGTTTTAAGTGATCACTGTTACCTCTTTTAAAATGTTCCCCAAATCATCTCTTTGTTTTTAAAGAAATGTAATGTAAAATTTTGGGGGAAAGATATAAGAAATTCACACACACAGAGACTATTTCTCTCCATTCACATATCATTACTTCCTTTCTGTTTAATTTTTCACAGATCACTAACAGTAGCTGAAGAGTAATATTTGCCAGGCGCAAAGCCAAGGTGGCAGAGGAGAAAGTCTCACATACTCTAGCACTTCCCCCATGGCCATGAAATACCTGTAAAGAATGACTCTCAACAAATTATAGAACAGCAGAAGCCACAGAAGGACAGAGTAGAGGGGATTTCCAACTGAGGGTGACCTGGAAGGCCGAAAGGAAAGATCTGTCACACTGGATGCAGAGCAGAGTGCAGCCCAGCCTTGGTCACACAGCATCAGGAGAACCAGGAGAGAGCAGGCCTCAGGAGTGAAATCCCTAGCAGGAGAAGAGGTTCTAAGACCCCTCAACCCACAAATGTTAAAGGCAGTTTCAAAAGTCAGTGAGAATGCTTTTTCACTTCCATAACAAAGGAGCAGTGTCCTACCCTAGTCCCAGCCCTAATCTGTGGTGGCAGCAGTTGTGGGCAGCAGCAGCTGCAATGGAGATGACCAAGCAGGCAGCAGTCACCTTTCATTTTTGGAGCCCTCAGCTTAAAGGCTTTGTGGGAATTGAGCGGCTGATCTGAACCTCAGCCCTGAGTGGCTGTCTTGTCCCTCTACCTAAAGCCCCTGGGGGAATTGAGCAGGTGATCTAAATCTCAGTCAAGAACCCAGCCAGGGAGTAAACTCCTCTCCTTTGATTGTGTCCCTTTGGAGGAACTGAGAACTTACAGGTATCCAGAGTATACCCTATGCTTGGCAAAGGACCCAAAAGTCAAGAAATTGGTTGGGAAAATGTGCATAAAAGGGAAAAAAATAAAACAATAGAAAGTTACTTCTTGGTGAACAGGTATTTTATCCCATCCTTTCAGGTGAGGAAGAACATTGCTTACCATCAGAGGAAGACATAAAAGGCAAGGCTTCTGCATCCCAAACACATAAAATAAATATAAAATGGGTTGCAGCTCATGGGAAGAGCTCAAAAAGGATTTTGAAAATCAAGTAAGAGAGATGGAGGAAAAATTAGGAAGAATGAGAGCTATGCAAGAAAATCATGAATAGAGAGTCAGCAGTTTGCTAAAGGAGACCCAAAAATATGCTGAAGAAAATAACCCTTTTAAAAAGAGGCTAAATCAATTGGCAAAAGAGGTCCAAATAGCCAAGGAAGAGAAGAATGCTTTCAAAAGCAGAATCAGCCAAATGGAAAAGGAGGTTCAAAAATTTAATGAAGAAAATAGCTTCTTAAAATTAAAATGGAGCAGATGTAAACTAATGACTTTATGATAAACCAAGAAATTACAAAACAAAACCCAAAGAATGAAACAATAGAAGATAATGTGAAATATCTCATTGGAAAAACAATTAACATGGAAAATAGATCCAGGAGAGAAAATTTAAAAATTATGGTACTACCTGAAAGCCATGATCAGAAAAAGAGCCTAGGCATCATCTTTCATGAAATTATCAAGGAAAACTGCCCTGAGATTCTAGAACCAGAGGGCAAAATGAATATCGAAAGTATCCACAGATCACCTCCTGAAACAGATCAAAAAAGAGAAACTCCTAAGAATATTGGAGCCAAATTCTAGAGTTCCCAGGTCAAGGAGAAAATTTTGCAAGTAGCTAGAAAAAAACATTTTGAGTTCTGTGGAAATACAATCAGGATAACAAAAGATCTAGCATCTTCTATGTTAAGGGATCAAAGGGTTTGGAATATGATATTCCAGAAGTCAAAGGAACTAGGATTCAAACCAATAATCACCTACACAGCCCAACTTAGCATAATACTTCAGGGAGAAAAATGGTCCTCAAAAGAAATAGAAGACTTTCAAGCATTCTTGATTAAAAGACCATAACTGAAAAGAAAATTTGGCTTTCAAACAGAAGAATCAAGAGAAACAAAAAAAGGTAAACAGGATAGAAAAATCACAAGGGACTTACTACAGCTGAACTGTTTGCATTCCTACATGGAAAGATAATATGTGTAACTCAGTATCCAGGTAGTTGAAGGGATTACACACACACACACACACACAAACACACACACACACACACATACACACACACATATATATATATGTATATACATATATATATGTGTTTGTGTATGTGTGTGTGTGTGTGTATATGTATATGTATATATTATAGAGAGAGAGGGGGAAAGACAGAGAGACAGAGAGACAGTGGGTACAGTATGAGTTGAATAGGAACTGATCATATCTAAAAAAATAAAATTAAGTGGTGAGAGGAATATATTGGGAGGAGAAAGGAAGAAATGGAATGGGGCAAAGTACCTCTCATAAAAGAGGCAAGAAAAAAACCTTTTCAATGGAGGGAAAAAGGGAGAAGGTGAGAGGGAAATAGTGAAGCTTATTCTCATCCCCTTTGGCTCAAGAAAGGAATAACATGCACAGTCAATTTGGTGTAAAATCCTATCTTACCCTACAGGAAAGTAGGGGAGAAAGGGATGATCACAGGGATGATGGAAGGGGGGTCAAATGGGAGGAGGGAGCAATTAGAAGTAAACACTCTTGGGAAGGAACAAGGTCAAAAGAGGGAATAGAAGAAATGGGTGGCAGGATAGGATAGAGAAAAATATAGTTAGTCTTACACAACATTGCTATTTTTAAAGTCATTTGAAAGACTACACATATATAATCCATATTGAGTTGCTTGTCTTCTCAGCAGGTATGGGTGAGGAGGGAGGAAGGAAGAAAAGTTGGAACTCAAAGTTTTTGGAACAAATATTGAGAACTATTTTTCCATATAAGTGGGAAATAAGAAATACAGGTAAAGGGGTGTAGAAATTTATCTTGCCCTACAGGACAAGCAAGAAGATGGGTATAAGGGAAGGGAGGGGTGATATAAGGGAGGACAGATTGGTGGAAGGGGAACAAGAATTCAAGGTGTTTTGGAGTGAGGGGAGGAGAAAGATGGGGAGAAAATTTGGAACTCAAAATTCTGTACAAATGAATTTTGACATCTTAAAGTAAATTTTAAAAAATTTAAAAAAAGAATCATATTTGTCATTTCTTTCAGTGTCTTGGAGTAGTTGTCTGAACTTCCTGAGGTCAGCTTGGTGCTCTTTTCCTTATCAAAGGTTTTATCTCTTGTCTTTCAGTTTGGTTCTATACCATATCAATAAAGGTTGATCCTCTTTGTAGATAAAATAGAAGCAACATAAATCTGAGTAGTTTTGATTTCTCATCCTTATTGTTTTCGTATCTACAAGTATTGACTCCATCATTTCTTGGAGCTTTCTCTTACTTTAAAGTGTTTACCTTAGAGAAAAAAAAGGTTGAATTTTGAATTTTAAACAAAGCATTATAATATCTTGAGAAAAAGTTTGTGATTTGATATTTATTGTAGAAAGGAATGCCTCTAGTGTGTTCAAGTCATTTATCAGGTTTTTGTTTGTGTTTTTGTTTTTGTTTTTTTGGGGGGGAGCATTAGTGAAAGACTGCTGTCTATACAAACAATCCATCTAAAGATTAGTTGAAAATTCAAGGACCCATATGAGATATACTGATTTATCAGTGAAAATTTAGAATAATTATGTTAAATCGTTGCCCTTTTCGTAAGAAGAATTATGATTTAAAACACTGGATTTTATAGAGATGAAATGACTATATAAATTTGCATTACTATTGTAGTTCACATAGCTCCTCTTATTAAAATTTTGTGTAGCTTACTTGACCACTTATGCTTAAAGAATAAATATTCCAGCCATTTTCTGAGTCATTGGCAACTATTTGTACCGTATTTCAGAAGAACAGTTTAGACTATGAAGGTTCACCTCGCACTGCCTTTATTTCCTCAATAAACTAATAATACCCATATTATTTTCAGAATATTTTCAGTACCATTCAGTAGCTGATATCTAGTAGTTGGAACACTTAAAACTACCCTCTGTACCTGCTCAGTAAGGCTCATTCCAATAAAACTGAGAAATCTTACGCATTTTGCCACAATGCCACATAATGGACCAAAATAAATAAAAACTTCATCATAGAAAAGAACTATTTATTGGTATTTTATGTTGAAAAAAGTCTATTCACTAAAGACCTTCATAATCATGTGTAATTTCATAAAATAGGTAACTTTCACAGAAAATTACTATTTTTTTATTTTTATTTTCAGTCCAAAATTCTCTCTTTCCCTCTACCCTTCCCTGACTCATTGAGACGGTGTGAAATACAATACCCATTATACATATGAAGTTATACAAAACATAATGAAACAGTTAATTTAAAGGACAATTGTTATTAGGCTTTATGGTAAGGTTTAAATTATTATTTAATATGATTTGTTGCTTTGGGAGTACAAATAAGCCACAAGAAGGAATGTTGGTAGGTGGAGCCAAGATGGCAGAGTTACAGCACAAACTTCTAGCTTCTCCCCAAAACTCAGTCAAATACCTGGTAAATATGACTAAAGAAATTCTGGAGCTGCAGGATACACAAATGATGGAGTGAAGCAAATCTCCAACCCAAGACAGTCTGAAATTTTGCTGGGAAGTAACTATCACACCAATTTGGGAGCACAGCACAGTCCAGTGTGGGACACATCGCACAGAAAGGACATCAGCTGGCCTTGGGGGGACTGAATCTGTCACACCTACTGCAGTGTCCCGATTTCACCACCCGAAAACACTGAGAACAATTTGGAAGGTCAGTGGAAAAAAACCTGTGGGATCTGTGTGAGAGAATAAAATGGTCAGGCCCCAGGACCAGGGCAGCTAAGGGAGTAAAGGAGGCTATGGAGGAGGAACCCGAAGCAGCAGCAGCAGGGACAGGGATTGCCACAGTAGCTGCAACTATTTCTGCAGCTCTAGATTGTGGGGGGATTAAGTGGCCTTCAGTATACTCGCCACCCCCACTGGAGGCAAAGAACTACCTTACGAAAGCTCAAAAGTCAAGTAAACAGCTGAGAAAATGAGCAAAAGTCAGAAAAAGAGTCAGACTATAAAATGTTACTTTAGTGAGATGGAAGACCAAAGTACACAAACAGAAGGCAACAAAATCAAAGCTCCTCCATCCAAAGCCTCCAAGAAAAATATTAATTGACTTCAGGCCATGGAAGACTTCAAAAGTGATTTTGAAAATCAAGTAAGAGAAGTAAAGCAAAAATTGGGAAGAGAAATGAGAGTGAAGCAAGAAAATCATGAAAAGAGAGCCAACTGCTTGCTAAAGGAGACCCCAAATACTGGTGAAGAAAAAAGCACTTTAAAAAATAGACTAACCCAAATGGCAAAAGAGACCCAAACAGCCAATGTGGAGAAGAATCTTCTAAAATGTAGAATTGGCCAGATGAAAAAAGAGGTCGCAAAGCTCACTGAATGATATAATTCCTTATAGATTAGAATGGAGCAGATGGAAGCTCACAATGAATTCATGAAAAATCAAGAAATTATCAAACAAAGCCAAAGGAATGAAAATATGGCAGATAATGTGAAATATATATCATTGGAAAAAGAACTGACCTGAAAAATAGATCCAGGAGAGACAATTTAAAAATTATTGGACTACCAAAGGCCATGATCAAGAAAAAAAAGAGCATACACATTATTTTTCAAGAAATTATCAAGGAAATATGCCCTGATATTGTAGAACCAGGGGGTAAAATAGATATTGAAAGAATGCATCCATTGCCTCATGAAAGAGATCTCAAAAGGAAAACTCTTAGGAATAATGTAGCCAAATTCTAGAGCTTCCAGGTAAAGAAGAATATATTGCAAACTGTCAGAAAGAAACAATTCCAGTATTGTGGAAATACAATCAAGATAATGCAAGATGCAGCAGCTTCTACATTAAGTGACTGAAGGGCTTGGAATATTACATTCCAGAAGTCAAAGGAACTAGGAATAATATCATGAATCACCTACCTAGCAAAACTGAGTATAATACTTCAGGGGAAAAAATGGTCATTCAATGAAATAGAGGGCTTTCAAGCATTCTTGTTGAAACAGCAAGAACTGAATAGAAAATTTGACTTTCAAAAACAAGAATCAAGAGAAACCTGAAAAGGTAAACAGGAAAGAGAAATCATAAGAGACTTACTAAAGTTGAATTATTTACATTCCTATAAGGAAAGACCATATTTGTAACTCTTGAGACTTTTCTCAGTATTAGCGTAGATGGAGAGATTCTATACATATAGACAGAGGGCACAGGGTGAGTTGAATAGGTAGGAATGATATCTAAAAACTAAAATTAAGGAGTGAGAGAAGAATATATTGGGAAGAGAAAGAAAGAAACAGAATGGGGCAAATTATTTCACATAAAAGAGACAAGAAAAGTTTTTTCAGTGAAAGAGAAGAAAGGGAAGGTGAGTGAGTGGGAAAGAGTGAACCTTACTCTCATCACATTTGAATTAAGTATGGGATAACATGCACATTCAATTTGGTATGAAAATCTATCTTACACTACAGGAAAGTAGGTGGGAAGGGAATAAGCAGGGTGTGGGGGTGATTGAACGGAGGACAAATGAGAGGAGGGGGTAATTAGAAGTAAACACTTTTGAGGAGGCATAGTGTCAAAAAAGAAAATTAGTATAAATGGAGAGCAGGATAGAGTGGAGGGAAATACAGTTAGTCTTTCACAATATGACTTTATGGGAGTGTTTTACATGACTACACAGTATAACCTATATTGAATTGCTTGCCTTCTCAGTGGGGATGGGTGGAGAAGGGGGAAGGGAGAGAAGTTGGAACTCAAAGTTTTAAAAACGAATGTTAAAAATTGTTTTTACATGCAACTGGGAAGTAAGATGTATAGGCAATGGGGTATAGAAATCTTTCTTGCCCTGTAAGAAAATGGAGGGGATGGGGATAAGAGAAGGAAGGGGTATGATAGAAGGGAGGGCAAATTGGCAGAAGTGGTGATCAGAATGCATGCTGTCTGAGGAGGGGAGAAAGGAGAAATGGGGTGAAAGCTTGGAACTCAAAATCTTGCTTCTGTTGTAAACTAAAAATAAATAAATATTTTTTAAAAAGATGCAGTGTTTATATTTAAGGTGTATAATACTTTTTTTAAACTTCAGATTTATGTCTTTTACAAAATTAAAATAACAATCATTCTATATTTTAAATGCAGATCCCATCATTATAAGAAATTTCAGTAAATCTGGACTTTAATTGTCTATACAAATTTATGACCATATTTTGATATTAAAATGTACTATGCATTTTTTCTAGGGTTTATAAAAATGAACACAAAAGGTTAATAATTTAAACATTCTAGTTTATACATGAACTATCCAGCTTCTAATATAACATTACATCAAAGAAGGCACACAGTATGATGGGATAACACACATGAGAATTTTGATGGAAATTCCAGTCTACCTCTTCTTTAAATTTAGCAGTTTTTAGATTTGTCATGCTACTAATGAATGTAATTTAGAAACAGATTTGAAAAAAAAATAATGACTTATTTTGAATTGTTAAGAGTTTAGGTAAGGGACTGAGAATTTTTAATAGTTAATATGGGATACATTAAAAATTCCATCAAGTATAGGACCTTAAAAACTGTTAACTTCTCAGAACTTAGAGAATGTACTATTAGTAACAGTATTTGAATATTTATATTATCAAACTACAATGTGCTATATTTTTACGTTGTAAACCTGAAGTGTACAGGACATGCAAAAATGCCATTTTTGAATTCAATAATGGTGTTTTGGCATTTTCTTCAACTCAGAGAACTGGAATATTAGCTGTCGATATTGTCCACACTGTAAGTATTCAATGTGACTAGCTTCCATCATAACATCAGAGATCATATAATATTTTCCTTTTTAAAGGATTATCTTCTAGTAATGGATAAGCTTCTTGCTTACATATTATTATTGCTTACCTTGGTGATCATTTATGTCATTGTTATATTTGTCGTCCATGACAACATATTTAGTCATGCTTTAAAGTGATTCAAGAAGGGGGAACATGAGCAATACATCTACAAGCACTTCAATGATTTGATGACCAATTGGGGCAAACAGGACATATAGGGAAAACAAGGAACATTTTCTGGAACTCTTCACCATATGGAGGCCCATGATAATCAAGAATTATTCCACTTATTTCAGGACAACTGATTGTCTTAACATAGGTGTATTCAGATGTTCACATACCCTACACAAACACATACACAGAAGAAAAAGTAATTAAATATCTTTTGCAAATCATATATTTATAATTATTTTGTTTTATTTTGCATATTTCCTTTTTATCTTAATATTTTTGTGCCTTTAATGAATGGGGTCATCAAAGGCATAAATTTCCTTCAGCCATGGAAATTTGGGAAGCAGCCCATGCTAAGTCAAAGGAATGGACTGATTGTGGTGATGAAGATGATATCAACACAGTGTATGTGAATGCCATCCATAAGAATGTTTTATATTCTGTTCTTGCTATCTTAGTCTGTTAACATCACCCTTGAAAAATAAAAATAATTTCTTTTTTAAATAAAAGAAAAAATGCTTTCTTTGCAATTTGACAATGGAGAATGATATATATGTTTGTCTATGGCAGACATCTTTAATTTAAGAGAAGGAACTTTAGAGTTCAATTTCTTAACTTTTTTGATGAAGAATTTGAAGACCAGCAAGATGAAGGGATTTCTCCAAGGTAATGCACATCATTAGTGGTAGAGATATAGTTAAAATTAGGCTTTTCTTACTTCCAATCTGAATATAAACTGCTACAATCTATTATACTTATATTCTTACGTCAGTTCAATTATTTTATTTTTCATTTTCCAGTCAGATATGTTATTGAGATCATTTTCTTCTGCTTCCTAATTATAATTACTCAACTAGATGGCAAAATAGACAGAGCACTGGAGTTAAGTAGATGTACATTCAAATCTAGTTTCAAATTCTAGCTGGCTGACCATGGACAAATCACGAAATCTCTGTCTACTTCAGTTCTCTCAATGGAAAAGTGTTGCTTGTACTAACACATACCTTCAAGGGTGGTTGTGAGGATCGAATGAGTAATATTTTTGAAGTGCCTGCCCTGTACTAGAAACTATATAAATGCTTTTTCCTCCTTAATACTCCACTTACTAGAAATCATAACCTTTAAACTTTCTGCACTCTTAGTGAACTACTATCAAGCCATCAAAAATTATACATGAGCCCCAGTTCTACAAGAAAGCATTTTGAAAAAGCTGCTCATAAGTTTAGAAAAGTACATTTCAAATGTTGCAAAGCGTGGTCCATATAAACCCCATTTTCTTTTTGTTTGTTTTTCAAAGTTAATAGAGCAGATCATTTTTCAATGCTCCCATTCTGCCTCAAATTATACATTCTTTATGAAAGTGAATCACACTATTTTGTCATTGAATCTGTTTATAACCAGAGAACTTGAATTAGCTGAATCCATTGTTATGTACTTGCATGTAATTTAGGGAGGTGCATGTAAATTTAGCTGATTTTCACAGACAATTCATTTAATTTCCAGTGAATTCATAAGTAGGTTTTCATTTGATAGGTATTGGTTCCAATTATTTTTTCAATAATTTTCATATTCATGTAACATTAAGTATGTGAGAATTTCAATGAATGAAAGACAATTGATAACTGTAGTCATTGGCAAAGGTGAATTTGAATTTATTAAACATATCATTTGCTAGAATATGTGTTACATGAGATAATAATGTAAACACTAAACAGAGTCAGAAGAACTGGTTTCAATTCTGCTTTCTCTCTTTCACTTGTTTTGTTATTTTGAGTAAATATTTTTACCTTCTTTGAAGTTTAGTTTCTTCATTATAAGTTGGGAATCATTGCCTTTCATTTCTACTTCATAGGTTTGCTGTGTTGATCAAAGAGAGAACACATGAGACAAAGCATATAAAACTATAATACCTTATAGAACTAATTAATTGTAAATTATCGGACTATTCTTGAGAGACAATATGGCATAGTAGATACAGAGTCTGTCTCACTGTCAGGAACAACTTGGTTCAAGTTATGTCTCTGTTCCATTTTGGTCATGTGACTGGACAAATCACTAATCTTTCAGTGCCCCCAAGAGACTCTCTAAAACCCTTCAGTTTGAGAGGAGGTGATAATCCATAACAACTGAAGACATCACCCACTTGTAACCCTCTTCATCAAAGAAATTGGCTATAATAAAAACAAACTGCTTTTTATATATATAATAAGTGCTAAGAGGAGACATGATTTAAGAAAATAGATAGAATACCAGGCAGGAAGTCAGGAAGACTTCATCAGCTTCAAATGCCATCTAACACTTCATAGTCATATATCCCTGGGGCAGTCACTTCACTTTGGGAGACCTCAAGCAACCTTCAGGGACTTACTTATTAAAGCAGAGATGGGTTGTCACTTGTGTTAATAGGAGTTCCCAACATCAAAAAAATCATGGGTTGTCTCTCTGCTGTAGCCGTAGTCACTTGGCAAAGAAATATCTAAATCACGCTCCTTCAGGCAACTTTCATTAGTGTACCATTCTAGTATTTGCTTTGCTGCTCACTTGGGATAAAAATAGCAAAATTCCCAGGATCCATTTCTCAGGGTGACATAGAAAACAAGTATACCCTCTATGTGTCCATCTGAGCTGAGCAAATTCCCAGAGCAATAGCAATTTACAGCTAACGATTGCGACATAGAACTTCTTACTATAATTGTATGCTGTGGCAGTAATGCCTGGGGCTTTCTCCTACACATCCATCATGGATGTTGGAGAGAGTCTCAGAAAGCTGTGCCAATTTTATAGCAAAAAAAAAAATGAATCTAAATTATATTGTCATCATGGTTCCCCTGTGCTAGAGAGCTGAAGTCCATACTCCTGGGGAAGTACAAAAAAAAAAAAAAAAAAAAAAAAAAGCCTAAGTACATGAAATACCTAGGGGAATGGAAGATATCAATGAAACAGAATGAAATCACTGTAGCATCTTAGAGATGTAAATGACCATGAAGACTAACTCCCTTCTGCAGATCAGACAAGTAAGCCTAAGAGACTTGTTCAAGATTATCCCAAGACTTGAAATGACACATCCTCTGACTCCTAATCTTTTTCATCAATTTGGTCTTGATCGATCATCCAGTCTATTTTATTCCTTGGCAGAAATATCCTCTGCAATATCCCTAATAAGAGGTCATTCAGTCTCTAGAAAGAAGAATTCACTAACTTTTTTGTTGTTTATTTACAATGGCATTGTTTAATTTATAATGTTGAATTTGGAGTTGCAGGAGCCTTTAAACAATATACAGTCTGGTCTTCTTGCTTTACAAATTAGGACACTGAGGCATAGCAAGGTCAAGCATTTTTGGATTTAGTCCAATATCAAAAGTATTAAGGAATACAATCAAAATTTGAACCGAAATCCTTTGAGTCCACAACCAGTGCCCTTTCAACTGCATTCTATGGCAATTTTTCCCAACGTTGACTCCAAATCTGCCTTTTTAATATATATGTATTGGCTTTTCCAGGGAAAGCAAAACATGTTTACTTTTATTTTTGCTGGCATATGCTTTGAGGAAATAGGATCACCTCTACCCTATGATAAGATATTGGAGGAGGAATTTAATGGAGATATTCACAGAAAATAAGCTGCAATTATCAAGCAATGGTATTGATGCCATCTTAGTTAGCTACTGAGTCAAAAACTCACCAACAAAACTAAAGATGTGAATTCAGAAATTAATTAGTTACCTTGATACTAGTTATAGCCATGACTAGAGGACCCCACTATTTTGGCTACCCTATGCTGAGAACAAAAAAAAAAAGACAGAAGCAGAAATTCTTTATAAAAATAAAGACAGAGTTACAATTCTTTAGACCATTTTCCATCCCACTCATTCAGAAGATACATCATCCAGCCTCTTTCTATACCAGCCTTGCCCTATTTAAAACCTGCAAACATACCTTGTCTACAACTGGGGAATTCCTTTAAGGAAAATAATTTTGCTGCCTGCAACACTACCCCTTCCCACTGGATTTCCATTCCCCAGTTTGTTATTGGTCTAAATCTTTTTCAATGACATTGTTTTTCCAGGATTTATACTATTCCATACTCCTCCATGAAATCATCTCCTCACTAGGACAACTGACCCTTTTCACTAGCAAATTATTTCTCAATCCCTGTAGTACTGTCACATTTCCTACAAGGAAAGTATATGGAAAACAAAAATCAAAGACTTCAAAGTTTTCTCTAAACTACTGGATGCAGTTATAGATTTTATGTATTTGGAAATAAGCTGGTTTAGCTCCTCTAATACTACCTTGCTTTCTACTACCTAACAATTTCCCCCAACTAGTCATCATGCACATTGTTTTAAATATTTCAAAATGTAATTAGGAATCATCCCACCCAAAATTCACAGATTCTATATCGGATAATTTTCTTAGACATATGCAGAGTGTCTGGCACAGAGTTGGTGCTTATATAAATGCTTGTTTACTGATTGACTGATACAGCTTTAGTCAAAGCTCATGAAGCTAATCTGAATTGTAACTTCTAAGAGTTATTGGCTAGTGGTTGTTGTAAACATGTAAAACACAGTTACCTCTTCTACATCACGGGGTTATATGTATGGCACTCCCATGATCTGGAAAATCTGCATAAATATTTTTTGGTCTTCTCTTAATGCCAGAGAAGAAGTCTGAGTGGGTTTTTTTTCTTCTATAGTGTTTACAGTACAGTATTATAAAATTTGGGTCAATATTATACAAAAATATGTGTACATATATATAATATGTGCATTTCTGAGTTTCTAACCTTTTTCTGTGTTGTCTACTGACCTTTATATGCCTTCTTTGGTTTATGCAAAGCTGCCAAAAAATTCCCATTTATTTTCTTAGGCCAACTCTCAACAAATCAAAACCATGATGGAGAAGGTCGTGACATGGAAGGGATAACTGTATAATCTTCTTGAGGACAGGGATAGATGCTTGTTATTATTTTGACCTGATGTCCCTAGCATACAACACATGGGAAGACTCTTCCATAGTAATGTTTCATGCATATAGCAGCTTTTAATAAACTCTAAGATTTGGATTGAAACACAGATGAGGAGCTATTGACTTTTCAAAGTTTTATATTCCAGTGAATAAATCAGCATAGAAAAACAGAATATACAAAGATAATCAATATATTCCTTTTTTGAGTATCTTTCAAAGGAGGATCAAGCACATCTTGAGAAATTTTAGAGTACTACCATATTTGAACATTCCCAGACATCAAGCAGAAGTTCTCTCTATGCACTAAGCTATTTCTTATTTTGATTATTCTCCAACTGCTTCTGGGGGTCCTTTCCTATAGTTCATGACAATACTCAAAACTATATGAATAGTACTATGATTGTTCTTACAGTGATGGCTTTACTAACTCTCTTTACAATCTTAGGCAAGTCCCTTTCCCACTCTATATCTTAGTTTCTCCTTTTATGAAATAAGTGAGTTGGACTGATTTATCACAAGCATTCCTTTAAGCCTTAGAATTAAAGAGATCTGGTTCATACAAAAGAGGTTTCATGTCCCAGATGTAATTATCACAATCTTGAGGAATCTTGTCATGGAATACAGTAAAAAGGAAAAAAAAAAAAACATCAAGAAATCCCTGGAACTTCTTCAGGGCCATTGATGGAAATCATGTAGAGTGGGAAAAGTGCTATATTTGACCCCAGGAACTCAGGGATTGAATCATAGACACACACACATACACCTCACCCCTCACACAACCAACCCCCAGTTACTAATTAGATGAATGAAGGCAACTTATTTAATAGTTTGGTTTTACTTGCACATATTTCCTCACAACATTCTCATGAGGATCCAGTGAAAATGTAGAGAAGATGCTTTCAAATCATTAAAAAAAAAAAAGAACTACAGAGAAAGGGTATTTTTATCTGAAAATACGATTTAAACTCTGATATTTTTAATCTAGTTGCTAGAAGCATACCTTAAAGAACAATTTTTGGTTATCTTTAGTATTTGCCCTCACAAGGCCCAACTCTTCTCAACATTTTTTACTTTTTCTCCAATTCTGAGGAAATCATTGGCATTTATTCTTGCTTATATAAGATAATATCTGAACCTAATCAGCTTATTATAGTAAATATTGCTTTGTCAGTACATTTGACAGCTTTAGTCAACTAATCAACATTTATTAAGGGCTTAGTATTCTCCTCTCTCTATGATAGGCACTAGGGGCACAGTAACAAAGAAAGAATTGTCCATTAAAAAGCTTACATTATTTGGTAAAATCTTTAGCAGTAAAAGTTTCATGTTTCAGCGTAAGGTGTGAGCTGAGTCTTGGAAGGAAATGAGGACTTCTAAGGGGTGAGAATGCAGTGCTGCATGTCAGGCATGAGAGACAGCCAGGACAAAGGTGATGGATTATTTTGTTTAAGGAACAAAGAGAAAGCCTTTTTGTTTAGATTTTAGAATATAAAAAAGGTAGTTACCTATATGGTCAGAAAAGTATGTTGGTGATATTTTGTGTAGGGTTTTAAAGAACAGAGATCATATTTTCTATTAGAAGGAATAGGAAGTTTACTGAGTAGAGGGAAAAAAAAAACTTTGAGAGTTTTGTGGAGTATCAGTGGAGAGAGCTTTCAATTTGGGGAACCAATTAGGAAGGAGATGTAACAATCCATAGAAGAGATGATCAGTCCCTAATGCAAGGTAGTAGTCATGTAAGTATTGAGAAGTTGGAGGCTGAAAGATGTTGGTGATCAACAGATGGTAAGATCTGGCAGCTGTTTGGATACATGGGATGAGGAAGAATAAGGGATCACAAAATTTGAAAATCTGAAGCAATTTTAGTTACTATCTAGTCCAATCTAGATTTTAAAGGAATCTTTAGTATAACATATATAAGTGATCATCCAATTTCTCCTCAAAGACTGACAAGGAAGAGTAATCTGCTATTTCTCTTTTTTTATATATACAGAAAAATAGATGATAGATTAAGAGATAAACAGACAGACAGACAGACAGATAGATAGATAGATAGATAGATAGATAGATAGATAGATAGATAGATAGATAGATGGATAGATGGATGGATGAATGGATAGATAGATAGATGGATAGAATAGTTGGTCCTTTCCTATCTCTATATTACTCTGATGCACACATTGAAGTACCATTAATAAGGAAGTGAGAAAGAAGTAGATGGGCTATAAAAGATAAAGTTCCAATGGAGAATTTTTAAACACATGATTAACTTAGTGGTACATTGAATACAAAATGGCATTGTTTGATATCTTTGACCATAAAAATTAATTCACTTGGTAGAGTAAACAAGGTTTAAAACTGTCTCCCATGCTAACATTTTTTTCTGACAGATAAAGTCATAAGTCTCACTCTTCTTGATGGTCCCATGAGTATACACTCCAAACAGGTCACAGAACAAGAAGACATATTCTCTTAAGCAATTCCCTAGTATCATAGAAGATGACTTGTGCAATATCTGTAGTGAAGATGAATTCCTTATAGATATTAGGGTTTCCCTCATCCACAAATGTCTGAATAACATAATGATTGCATTAAGCAGCAGAAATACTAGCAGTGCCATATGGATGTGACTCATATCATTCAAAGGATGTTAAACTGCCAATCCACACAGAAAAATCAAGTTGATAAAGAATACATAATGCCCAGATGATGTTATGAAGTTGCATGATCAGTCCAATAAATATGTCCATCAATGCACATATTTTGACAGATGCTGTAATCGTGGAAATGCAAAGAAAAATAAATGCATCACATTTAGGCAATTATATGGTATTTTAAATGATTTCAAGAAACTTCTTTTCATAAAAGCCATTAACGTTTTATCAAGGTTTCCCATTCCAGCATTGTAGAGACCTATTTATTAGAAAGAGTTTCTTGACATCAAACTTAACCTTATCTCTTTGCACATTGCTCCCAGTTACTCCTTCTTAGGCCAAAGGAAAGAAATCTATGGGTGGAGCCAAGATGGTGGAGTAGAAAGACACATATACTCTAGCACTTCCCCCACAGCCCAAAAAATACCTGTAAAAATGACTTTCAACAAATTCTAGAGCAGCAGAAACCACAGAATGACAGAGTGAAAGAGATTTCCAGCCAATGATAACCTGGAAGGCTGACAGGATAGGTCTATCCCACCAGACACTAAGTGGAGTAGAGCCCAGCCCTGGCTGCATGGCACAGGGAGAAACAGGACTAGAACAGGCCTCCAGGGCAGAATCCCCAGCAGGGATAGTCCCAGATCCCTCAACCTACAAGCAACAAAGAAAGCTTCAGAAGTCAGTGTGGGAGGACTTTAGCAGTTAGGGAAAAGGGGAGCAGGGTCCCCGCAGCACTGGCCCCAGGTGTCAGCATAGGCTGTGGCAACAGAAGGAACAGCTGGCAGCAGCAATGGTGGCTGGTGGCCAGGGAAGCAACCTGGGTCCATTGTCCAGGCAGCTCAGCTTAAAGCCTCTGGGGAAATTGAGCAGGGGACCTGAACTTCAGCCCTGAGCATGGGCCTGGTGGGAGGAGGAGCACTAGGATCCTCCACTTGACAAAGGATTCAGAAATAAAGTAATTGGCTGGGAAAATGCCCAAAAAGGGGAAAAAAATAAGACCATAGAAGGTTACTTTCCTGGTGAAAAGGTATCTCCTTCCATTCTTTCAGATGAGGAAGAACAAGACATACCATCAGAGAAACTGAAGGCTTCTGCCTCCAGTACCTCCAAAATGAATATGAAATGGGCTCAGGCCATAGAAGAGCTTGAAGAGGAGAACCAAAAAAAATGCTGAGGAAAGTAACACCTTTAAAAATAGGCTAATAAAAAGCAGAATTAGTCAAATGGAAAAGGAGGCTCAAAAGCTCACTGAACAAAACAGTTCTTTAAAGATAAGAGTGGAGTTCAGGGAAACTAATGACTATATGATAAACCAAGAAGTTACAAAACAAAACCAAAAGATTAAAAAATGGAAGATAATATAAAATATCTCATTGGAAAAACAACTGACCTGGAAAATAAATCACAGAGAGAAAATTTAAAAATTATGGGACTACCTGAAAGCCATGATCAATAAAAGAGACTAGACATTATTTTCCATGAAATTATCAAGGAAAACTTTCCTGATATTCTAGAAGCAGATGGCAAAATAATAGGAATATTTTGGCCAAATTTCAAAGTTCCCAGGTCAAGGAGAAAATATTGCAAACAGCTAAAAAGAAACAATTCGAGTATTGTGGAACTACAACCAGGATAACACAGAATCTGGCAGGTTCTACATTAAGGGATCAAGGGGTTGGAAAATGATATTCCAGAAGTCAAAGGAACTGGGATTAAAACCAAGAATCACCTACAAACAAAACTGAATATAATACTTCAAGGGAAAAAACAGTCATTCAATGATATAGAGGAATTTCAAGCATTAATGATGAAAAGACCAGAACTGAATAGATAATTTGACTTTCAAACACAAGAATCAAGAGAAGTGTGAAAAGGTAAATGGAAAAGAGAAATCATAAAGGACTTTCTAAAGCTGAACTGTTTACATTCCTACATGGAAAGATAATATTTGTAACTCTTGAGACTTTTCTCAGTATTTGGGTAGGTGGAGGGATTACACACACACACACACACATACACACACACTCACACATACACACACATATATAAAGACAGAGAGTACAGGTTGAGTTGAATCAGAAGAGATGATATCCGCAAAAAAAATAAAATTAAATTAAGGGGTGAGAGAGGAAAATATTGGGAGGAGAAAGGGAGAAATGGAATGGGGCAGACTGTCACTCATGAAAGTGACAAGAAAAATATTTTTTCAACGGAGGAGAAAAGGGAGCAGGTAAGGGGAAAAGTGAAGCTGACTCTCTTCACATATGACTTAAGGAGGGAATTAACATGCTGACTCAATTTGGTATGAAAATCTATCTTACACTACAGGAAAGTAGTGGAGAAAGAAGTGAAAGTAGAAGGACAAGTGGGGAGAGGGGGATGATAGAAGGGAGGGCAAATGGGAGAAGGGAGCAACTAGAAGTAAACACTTTTGGGAAGGGACAAGGTCAAATGAGAGAATAGAAAATAAAAGGGGTGACAGGGTAGGATAGAAGGCAATATAGCTAGTCTTACATAACATGACTATTATGGAATTCTTTTGCAAAACAACATATATATAACCTTAATTGAATTGTTTGTTTTCTCAGCGGGGATGGGTGGGGAGGGAGGAAGAGAGAGAGGTTGGAATTCAAAGTATTAGAAATGAATGTTGAGAATTGTTATTGCATATAATTGGGAAATAAAAATACAGGTAATGGGGTAAAGAAATTTATCTTGCCCTACAAGAAAAGAGAGAAGATGATGATAAGGGAAGGGTGGGTGGTGATAGAAGGGAGGGCACACTGAGGGAAGGAGTAATCAGAATGCAAAGTGTTATGAGGTGGGAGGAGGAGAATGATGGGGAGAGAAACTGAAACTCAAAATTTTATGAAAATTAATGTTGACAACTAAAAGTAAATGAATAAAACTTTTATAAAAAAAATTAAAAAATAAAAGAAAACTATTCCACATACATACATACATACACACCCACACACTCACACACACACACACACACAAACTGACTTTAAATATCCTTATAGCAATACTCTATGATTGTGATTCATTGAACATCATTATCTCAAAAGAATATAAATTTAAGATTATGCAGTCACCTTACAGGTAAGGGTCCATGTAACTAGTTTATAAATTATTACCAATGATAACATGAATGTGAGAAATTGCTTGCAATCTTATAGTCAAATGACATATTTCAAACATATAGTGACAGTGAGAAATAATAGATGAGTGGTTCATTGATACACATGAAATTTTAAAAGATCTCTAATGCTTTAGGAAGAGTGTCTATGAAGGATTTAAAGTCTGGGCCCTTAACTTTTTTTTTTTTCATCCTACACTCCTTTGGCATTTTGGTGAAATATATGGACCTCTTCTCCAAATGTTATATTTAAATGTATGGGATCAAAAAGGGAAATATCTTATTGAAAAACTATGAAAAGAACTTAATAAAAAAAAAACTTCACAGAAGTGAAGAATTTCTGATTTAAAAATATGGAGAAGAACTGCATATGACATGTTGGAATGAATGTTTTGTGACCTACGTTGGTGGAAGGACAACCCTCACCACCAAGATAACCAAAACATCAAAGTTTGGTCTTCAATATCCTTGTGGTGCTTCTCTTTCTAATGCTACCGGAAAGGCATTTTTAGCCAGACAGGAACCAAAAGGCCATAAAATCAGATCTACTTTTTCTCTCAGTCTTTTGTAATCCACTTTCTTGAAGTGGGAATATCTAATTGTTCACATTTCTCTCCTTTTCCTTCCAATGTTATTATAATCTATAATTAAATGTGTTATCTTTCTCTCCCAAGGTTCCCATAACTTTAATATATTCAACTTGTTTTCCTTTTCTTTTCAAAACTGAGTCCATAAGAGCCTTTATTTATTCACAAGTAACTTCTATTATTTTAGAAAATAGTTATTTGTCAACCAGTCATGAATATATGTGATGTTCTATATTTATCAAAATCAGGCTTACAAGAGATACCAAGATAATGTCAAACTTTTCAGGTCACTTTGTTTTAGTACTTTTATTCTATGCATTGGATTATAGGAAGACAATGTAGTACAATGAAGAGTCAACCAGACTAAGGGACTGAGTCACTGCTTCTCTGTATTACTTTGGCAAAGCAATGAACTTCTTTGAGTCACAGATTGGTTGAGAGAAAAAGCCTATGATTCTGTGAATTTATCTCTTAATTCTTCACACATTGACATTCTAAGTAAAACACAAGTATATAAAAGCTAAATTTATCAAGCATGTACAGAAATATTAGAATTAACACTCAACCCTACTCATCTTGGCTGAATTACTATTGGATATATATTTCTTGGGCCAAGAGACCCTGTATCTGTCTGTCTTCTCATTTATACCGTTACTTACAAGTGATAAGTGAGATAAGACTCTCTTTGCTTTACATGCAAACTTGGTATTCTGAAGGCAAATTTACACTTTGTGTCATATGATAAAATTGTCACATTTTTTCTGCCTCATTCTCCTTATTTATTCTCATCAATAACTCTCTCTCTTAAAGAATTTCTTCTGATTATATCTTTAATTTATTTGTTTATCAAGGATTCATTAAGTATATTATGAATGTAGTGTATTTTTCAACCAGTGGGAAAATTTTAAACTTAAATTTTGCTTTAATCCCTTTCCTATAAATTAACTGACTTACAAAGTAGTTAAGAAGAATAAGGCACATATTTAATGTATAGTATGCAAAAAAAGTGACTAAGAGTCAGGAAGTTTTGATTTCAAATTCCGCTTCCTTCACTTATAAGCTAAGGGAGGTGGGCAAGACATTTCAACTATGTAGAACCTAGTTTCCTGATTTCTAAAAGGGCAACGATAATACCATGTGTCTCACAATGTTGTTGTGAAGAACAATTTACATAACATTTCATTTACTTGGACCCCCTGCAAACTTTAAAAAACCATATATATGTTAGAGATGATAATCATGACAGTGATGATGAAAAATGAATAAAGAGAAATAAAATAGGTCATCAGATTAGATGAAGAAGAAATCACAGATTTTACAGATAGAGGAGGCCTTATGGAGGAGGAAATATTTAAATTGATCCTTACAAGTTGTCAGTAGACAGAAATGAAAGGGAGAGGATTGTTGTTCTAAACAATCAGAAGTTGGCAAACGTCAAATATGTTTGGGGAGTGATGGAAATAACATTACACAGTACAATATATGAAAGATGTTCAATGCACAATAAGGTAGAAAAATAGTTTGGGGAAAAATTGAATATAAAGTAGAGACTTTTTAAAAACTTATAATAGAAACTATTAAAATTTTGTTAGTGATTTAGCAATATGATTGCGTATGAGACCCAGTAGGAATAATCTGACTGCTAATTTTTGTTTTAAAATCTTATAAAGGGTATGGAAAGGATACATTTAAGGATAAATAGGCTGGGAATTTTTGTTAGATGGCCATTATAATACCCCAAATCTAGTAGGCAATGCCTTGTCTCTGTGAGAAATGAAAAAGACTGGAGACAACAATAATATTGTAATGAATACGCAACTCCATAACTATAACTTCAGTATTTTAGAAGAAGTAGTTCAAGGGAATAGTGTATTACAATTATTCATCTGTATTTATTTTTAAAGCAGAAACTGGAAAATCTATAAGGAAGCACATTTTAAGGATTCAATTTTCACATAAGAGAGAATTAGTAGAGTGCAGGAAATTGTAGATTAATTTCATATTTTGTGAGGAAACCAGACTCTGCTGTTTCTAGTCTTATATTAAAGTAAAATCTCATGAAAATTGTCTTTGAACTTTATGTGTGGAGTCCCATAGTGGTTTTAATAGGACTAACATTCCATCTCGGTGCAAATGAATGAAAAAAAGTTCATTAGCATAAATCTCCTTAGATAACCTTTTTTACTTAACTATTTTCAATTTCTTTAAAAGGATAATTACCAATTATATAACCCCAACCAATCTCCGTAACTTTACTAAAGTTCTTTGCCTCGAAGAATTCAGTTTCATTACCATCTATGATATTAACTGTAGTTATGAGCATTTGTATGAACTTACACTGTTCACCTCTCAAAAACTGTGTGAATTCCTCTAAAATATTTCTTATAGCTTTACCAGTTCTCTTACTGAATACAAGACACCTCGAAGTGCTTTTGCGTAAGTAGTTTTATCCTCTATTAGGGGTATCTTCCAATGCCTTATCTTGTGTAAAGGTGACCTTGTATTCTCAAAGGCTATTCCAGCTAGGTGTATACTCTCACACACCTCATCAAGTTGGAAAATCTTTAAATATAGACCTAAATGGGAACTATTGTTGATGGTAGTCATCTGAAGACTGATCTAACTAAGCACAGAGAGAATAAGCAGCTGTGATGGATTTCATTAAGTTATTGCTCTGATATGATCAGCTGAAGCCTTTCTGGGAATGATGAAATTAACAAGGACCCCTCTGCCCTGGGCAATTTGGATGAACAATGAAATACTGGTGTGCCTAGACATGCACAAAACTTAGAGCTATAGCCCCTTATCTGCATGTCTCTGATTGCCTCATCTCTGTATCCACATGGCAAGCCTCTATAAAAATCCCTAGCTTCTCCCAGCTTGAGTGTGCCCCCCAAATAAATGTCTTTACTTGATTTGGAGATAGCCTGAACTTGAATTCTTTCAAGATGACACTGCAACATACATATCTTGCACCTCAAGAACCCCTTTATATTATCATTATCAGGTTATAGCTTCCAGCTATCTGAAAGGGGAATAAAGGTTTAGCATAAGCAATATCTCCAACATTTGGGTTCAGAAGGTATATTAGTACTCCCCAATGCATCTTAGATTTAGACAGTAACTTTTTATTCACTAATGGATCAATATCCACTTAATTAAAAATGTGTTTCTTCCTTGGAAAAGAAAAACCACTTCCAGTGAGCTTTCTAACAACTAGACCATGGAAGGAAAACAAAATGTTGCTCTCCCAAACCCTGCACTCATGAGATTTGAGGAGCATTCTTGGATCATTGCTAAAAGGAATATATTGATGATTTGTGTATCCAGCTCTTCGTTTTTTGTTTTTTCTTTTTGCTCTTGCTCCCTCCTTTTTATCAAGTTGGCTAGGGAAATGAAATTTACTTTCTGTCATGTCCTTTTTACAATATCTTACATTTAAGGGTAAGAGAAGAATAGGAGAGAACATATAATGGCCAGTGTCATTGGATTTTATCTGTTAGAGAGTAAAATATAAGAAGATCAGAAAGATGGAAGATATAGTTCATGAAGAACTCTTCCTATCAAAGATAACATTTTTATTTTATTCTGAAAACACTAGGGAGGTGTTGGAGTTTATTGAGGAGGGTTATGTGACAGGGTCCTACCTGTATTTCAGGAAGATCACTTTAGTGGCCAAATGGATGATGGATTGGAGTGGCGAGAAACTTAAAGTAAGCAGACTCACCAATAGACTATTACAACAAACCAAGGATAAGGTGAAAAGTGTTTTCACATGAGTGGTGGCAGTGTCATAGTAGAGAAGAGGGAAATCAATAGACGGTGAAAAGGTGAAACTGACAGTCCCTGGCAATAGATTGAATATAGAGGGTGAAAAATAGTGAACACTTGAGCATGGCTTATAGATTGAGAGTCTGGGGGATGAGAGGATGGTGTTTTCCTCTACAATGATAGAGACAGCAGGAGGTGAGGGAAAGTTTAAGAAGAAAGATAATGAGTTATGTTTTGGACATGTTGAGTTCCCTGGAATTCAGATTCCAAAAGGCTATTGAAGATGTAAGTTTGGAGGTCAGATGAGAGTTTGGGACAGAATAGGTAGATCTGAGAATCATCAGTATAGAAGTGGTAATTAAATACATGAGAGTTCATAAGACTGTCTAGTATAATTCTATAGATGGGGAAGAGAAGAGGGCCTAGGATAGAACCCTGAAGGATATCTACAGTCAGATGGAATGATCTAGAAGAAAAAAGGAGAAGGACTATTGAGATTCTAGGATAACCAAGAGAGATTGTTGTCTCAAAAACCTAGAGAGAGATATCAAGGAGGAGAGGGGACTCAATGGTGTTAAAGACTGTAGATAGGTCAAGAAAAACAAGAATCAAGAAAAAAGCCATTGGATTTAGCACCTAACTGATTATTAGAAATTTTGTAGGTAGTCATTTTAGTGATTTGATGAGAGCAGAAGTCAGTTCGTAAAAGACTAGGAAAAGAGTGGATGGAGAGAGAGTGGAAGGATTTATTTTAGATAGCCTTTTCAAGGCAAACAATATTAGACAATAACTAGAAGGGACAGGAGAATCCCAGGGATTTTTGTTATTGAAGTTTTTGCTTTGTTATTTTTATTCTTCAGGAAAGCAGAAACATGGGAACATTCTTAGATGGTAAGAAAGAAACCAGTAGACAAGGAGATATTAAAAATAAGGGCAGTAGTAGAGATGATAGAGGGGTCAGTCCGTTGAAGGATATAAGATGAAATAGGTTCCCATGAACCAATAGAAGGGTTAGCCTGGGTAAGAAGCAATTCCACTTCTTTATGTGAGGCAAGAGTAAAGGAGGAAATAGTGGCAGAAAACATTGGTGTGATAGTAGTTGAGGAAGAACAAAGAAGAGGAAATTCATAAAATTGCCATTTTTTTTTTTTTTGTAAAACCTGAGACAAAATTCTGAGAGTGTGAGAAGGTAGATCTATGTTGCATACAACTGTCAGCACTTTTATTTAATATTGTACTAGAAATGTTGGTTTTAGCAACAAGAGGAGGAAAAGAAATGGAAGGAATTAGAATAGGTCATGAGGAAACAAAACTATCACTGTTGGCAAATGATACAATGATGTAGTTAGAGAATCCCTAGAGAATCGACTAAAAAACTACTTGAAATTATTGACAACTTTAGCAAAGTTGAAGGATATAAAAAAACCCATGTAAATCATCAATATTTCCATATGTTACCAACCATTTATAATAATAGTAGATAATATAAAATATTTGGTAGTCTACCTTCAATAGAACCTCAGGAGCTATATGAACACAGTTACAAAACACTTTTCACACAAATAAAGTCACATCTAAATAATTGGAAAAAAGCATCAACGGCTAATAAATAGGCTACACAAATACAATAAAAATAAAATTTCTACCTAAATTAATTTACTTATTCAGTTTTGTACCAAACTACCAAGAAATATTTTTATAGAACTAAAAATAATAATAACCAAATTTATCTGGAAGAACAAATAGTCAAGAATATCAATGAAATTAATGGCAAAATATGCCACAGAAGGAGGCCTGGCCATATCATATTTAAAACTGCATTATAAATCAGCAAACATCAAAAATATTTGATGGTGGCTAAGAAATACAGTGGTGGATCAATGGAATAGATTGGGTACACAGAGCACAGTAGTCAATGACTACAGTAATTAACTATTTGACAGACTCAAAGTCTCTAGCTTCTGGGATAAGAAATCACTGGCAAGAACTGCTCAGATAATTGGAAAATATTAAGCAGAAACTAGACATAGAACATCTCATACCATATACAAAAATTGGATTAAAATGGGCACATGATTTAGACATAGAGCTTGATGTCATAAGCAGAAGAGGAGAGCAAGGAATATCTATCAGATGTATAGAGAAGAGAATTTCTGACCAAACAAGTGCTAAAGAACACTATGAAATGCAAAATGGATAATTTTGGTTATATTAACATAAAAATGTTTTGCCCAAACAAAATCAATGCAAACCAAGATTAGAGAGAAAGGAGAAAGCTCATTTTTTTTATGACAGTGTTTTTGATAAAGGCCTAATTTTTCAAATATATAGAGAACTGAGTCAAATCTATAAGAATACAAGTCATTGTGAGGGGAAGCAGAGCCAAGATGGCAGAGTAAAAAGATGCACATACTCTAGCTCTTCCCCCACAGCCTATAAAATACCTGTAAAAAATGACTCTAAACAAATTCTAGAGCAGCAGAAGCCGCAAAATGACAGAATGAAAGAGATTTCCAGCCCAAAGTAGCCTAGAAAGCTGACAGGAAAGGTATGTCACATGGGGCATGGAACAGAGTACAGCACACAGAGCCCAGTCCCAGCCCTGGCCACTCAACACCAACAGGAACAGGACCAGAGTAGATCTCAGGGGCAGAATCCCCAGCAGCAGCAGTTCTCAGGTCACTCAACCCACAAATGCCAAAGAAAGCTTCAAAGGTCAGTGAGAAAGATTTTCATCTGGTAATAAGGAAACACAGTCGCCCAGCCAGCAGCAGCAGCATCCATTTTGGGAGCCTTCCTCCTAAAGCTCCTGGGGGAATTGAACAGCTAATATGAATCTCAGCCCTGAGACTGGCTTTTGGGTGAGAAGGAGAACCACTGGCCTGGTGGAGCTGGAGGCAGCTGGGGAGAGGGAATTCTACTACTCAAAGATACTGGGCAGAAAACATTTTGGTTGCTCCCACATGAGTGCTCAGGATAAGAAGGGAATAAACTTCTCTCTTGATTGTGCCACCTTGGAGGAACTGAGATCTTACAGGTCCCCAGAGTATACCATACTCTTGACAAAGGACTCAAAACTCAAGTAACTGCCTAGGAAAATGCCCAAAAAAGGAAAAAAATAAAACTACTGAAGGTTAATTTCTTGGTGAAGAGTTATTTTCTTCCATCCTTTCAGATTAGGAAGAACAAAACATAAATCAGAGGAAGTCAAAGCTTCCAAAACCTATAAAATAAATATGCAATGGTCTCAGGACACTGAAGAACTAAAAAAAGGATTTTGAAAATCAAGTAAAAGTGGTGGAGGAAAAATTGGGAAGAGAAATGAGAGTGATGCAAGAAAATCATGAAAAGTAAGTCAAGAACTTGCTAAAGGAGACCCCAAAAAATGCTGAAGAAGATAACACCTTTAAAAATAGGCTAACTCAATTGGCAAAAGAGGTTCAAAAAGCCAGTAAGGAGAAGGGGGCTTTGAAAAGCAGAATTAGCCAAATGGAAAAGGAGGTTCAAGAGCTCACTGAACAAAATAGTTCTTTAAAAATTAGAATGGAGCAAATGGAAGCTAATGACTTTATGAGAAACCAGGAAATTAGAAAACAAAACCAAAAGAATGAAATAATGGAAGATAATGTAAAATATCTCATTGGAAAAACAACTTACCTGGAAAATAGATTCAGGAGAGACAATTTAAAAGTTATGACACTACCTGAAAGCCATGATAAAAAAAAAGAGCCTAGACATCATCTTTCATCAAATTATGAAGGAAAACTGCCTTGATATTCTGGAACCAGAGGGCAAAATAAATATTGACAGAGTCCACCAATCACCTCCTGAAAGACATTCAAAAAGAGAAATTCCTAGGAATATTGTAGCCAAATTCCAGAGTTCTCAGGTCAAGGAGAAAATATTGCAAGCAACTAGAAAGAAACCATTTGAGTATTGTGGAAATATAATCAAGATAATGCAAGATCTAGCAGCTTCTACATTAAGGGATGGAAGGCCTCGGAAGAGGATATTACAGAAGTTAAAGGAACTAGGATTAAAACCAAGAATCATCTACCCAGGAAAACTGAGTACAATACTTCATCAGAAAAAAAACGGTAATTCAATGAAATAGGGGACTTTCAAGCATTCTTGATGAAAAGACCGGAGCTGAATAGAAAATTTGACTTTCACACACAAGAATCAAGAGAAGCATGAAAAGATAAACATGAAAGAAAAATCATAAGGGACTTACTAAAGTTGAACTGTTTACATTCCCACATGGAAAATTAATATAAGTAACTCTTGAAACTTTTCTCAATACTTGGATTGTTGGAGGAATTGCACGCACACACACACACACACAGAGCACAGGGTGAGTCAAATATGAAGGGACGATATCTAAAAAAATAAAATTAAGGGATGAGAGAGGAATATTTTGGGAGGAGAAAGACAGAAATGGAATGAAGCAAATTATCTCTCATAAAAGAGGCAAGAAAAGCTTTCTCAATGTAGTAGAAAAGGCAGGAGGTGAGAGGGAAAAAGTGAAACTTATACTCTTCACATGTGGTTTAAGGAAGGAACAACATGCTCACTCAATATGGTATGAAAATATATCTTACACTACAGGAAAATAGAGGAGAAGGGGACAAGTGAGGTGGGGGAATGATAGAAGTGAGGGCAAATGAGACGAGGGAGTAATTAGAAATTAACACTTGTGGAGAGGGAGAAGGTCAAAAGAGAGAATAGAATAAATGGAGGACAGGATAGGATGGGAGGGAAATATAGTTACTCTTACACAACATGGGTGTTATGGAAGTGTTTTGCAAAATTACATAAATATAGCCTACATTGAATTGCTTGCCTTCTCAGTGGAGATATGTGTGGTGGGAGGAAGGGAGATAAGTTGGAACTCAAAATTTTAGGAGTGAATGTTGAGAATTCTTTTTGAATACACCTGGGAAATAAAGAATTATAGATAATAAGGTATAGAAATCAATCTTGCCCTACAAGAAAAGAGAGAAGATGTGGATAAAGGAAGGGAGGGTTGTGATAGAAGGGAGGGCATTTTGAGGGAAGGTGTAATCAGAATGCAAGGTCTTATGGGGTGTGGGGAGGGGAGAGATGGGGAGATAATTTGGAACTCAAAACTTTATGGAAATGAATGTTGAAAACTAAAAGTAAATAAACAAATAATAAAAAAAATAAAACAAAATGAAAACAATTAAGAAAGCAAAAAAAAAAAAAAAAAAGAATGCAAATCATTCCCCAATTGGTAAACACTCAAAGGATATGAACCAGTACTTAAAAGTTGAAGAAATTAAAGCTGTTTACAGTCATATGAAAAAATGCTCTAAATCACTATTGAGTGCAGGAATACAAATTAAAACATCTGTTAGTTACCATCTCAAACCCATCAAATTAACTAACATGACAAAAAAGAATAAATGACAAATGTTAGGGAAGATGTGAGGAAATTGGGACAGTAATGCATTGTAGGTGGAGTTGTGAACTGATCTAAGCATTCTGGACAGCAATTTGGAACTGTATGTTCAAAAGGCTAAAACACTGAGCAATACTACTACTAGATCTGTATTCCAAAGAAATCATAACAAAGGGAAAAGGACCCACATATACAAAAATATTTTAGTAGCTTTTTTTGTGGTAGCAAAGAATTCGAAATTGTGGGGATGCCCATCAGTTGGGGAATGTCTGAACAAGTTGTGGCATATTAATGTAATGGAATGCTATTGTGCTATAAGAAATGATAAGCAGGCACAATTCAGAAAAAAAACAAAACAAAACAAAACAACCTGGAAAGAGTTATATGACTTGATGTTGAATAAAGTGAGTAGAACTGGAATAATATTGTTCACAGCAATAGCAACATAGTTTGATGAATAACTAAGACTTAGCTTTTCTCAGCAATACAATGTTCCAAAATAGTTCCAAAAGTCTTGTGATAGAACATGCTAACCACACCCAGAGAAAGTACACTGGTTTTAATGTAGATTGTAACATATTATTTTCACTTTTTTTCCTTTCTCATTTTTTTCTCGTTTGTTCTGATTCTTCTTTCACAATATGACTAATGTGGCACATGGCTGTATACATATTACCTATTTCAGATTGTTTTTGTCTTGGTACAGTGGGAGGTTTTGGAAGGAAGGAGAAAAATTTGGAACTTAAAATTCTGAAAAATTGAATATTGAAAACTAATTTTATATGTAATTGGCAAAAAAGAGAAAGCTATTAATAGAAAAGAAATAAATCAAGCAAAGATAATTTAAGAATTATTTGAATATCTGAAAGTCATATCAAAAATGAGGTTAGATATCATATTTCAAGAAATTAAGAAAAATTTCCCTGATATCTGAAATCTGGAAGCTAAAAAAGAAATTGAAAGAATCTACTTTCTTTTCTTGGGGAATCCAAAATGAAACCTCTCAATTTTGTATTACCAAATTCTAGAACTCCTAGATCAAGGAGAAACATTTAAAATATCATGGAGTCACAGTCAAAATCACACAAAATTTAGCAGCTTCCATGTTAAAGTTTTGGAGGGTCTATGATATGATATTCTGAAATGAAAAGGAACTAGAATTATAACCAAAAACAATCTACTCAGCAAAAGTGAATATAATCAGTTGGAAAATGGATATTTAATGAAATGAGGACTTCTAAGTATTCCTGATGAAAATACCAGTGCTGAATAGAAAATCTGACATTCAAACAGAAAACTCAAGAGAAGCATAAAATGATATACCTTAAAGAGAAATAATGAGGAACTCAATAAATTTAAACTGATCATGTTCCTGTGTGGGAAAATAATATATAACTTCAATATAACTTCTTCAATATAACTCCTAAGAACATTATCATAATTAGGGTAGATAGAAGGACTCCACATGGACAGAGGACATTGAGAATGAATAGATCATGTTGGCATGATCTAAAAATAAATAGGTAGAGTTTGTACTAGGGGAATAGGGAAGAGAAAGGAAGAATAGGAGAAATCATTTTCCATGAAAGAGGTGTGTAAGGAAGAGGTTTAACAGTACAGGGCAAAATGGTGGGAGGCAGACAATAATTTAATCTCTCTCTGATCAGAGTTGTTTCAAGCACAGAAGACTATATATTCGCCCTCCACTGAGTACAGAAATCTCTTTTTCCAAACTTGGGAAATAGGAGCTAAGAGGAATGATAAAATGAAGGTGATAGGGGCAGAAGGAAGCTAAAGGGAGAATGAATTTAGGGAGGTTGTGGTCAGAAGTAAATAAACAAACAAAAAACCTATTGAGAGGGGACAGGATAAAAAAAAACAGAAAGAAAGATAAACAGAAGAGAAATAGAATGAAGAGAAATACAAGTTAGTAAACATAACTGTAAATGTGAGTGGGATGCACTCACCCATAAAACAGAAACAAGAATCCAACAACATGTTGGTTACAAAAAACATACATGAAACAGAAAGACATACTCAGAGTTAAAATGAGGGACTACAGCATAATTTAATATACTTCAACTAAAGTTAAAAAACGTCAGGTGTAGCACCCATGAACTCAGACAAAGCAAAGCAAAAACTGACCTAACTAAAAGAGACAATCAGGGAAATTACATTTTGCTAAAAGGTACCATAGACAATGAAGTGATAGAAAAAAAGTAAATTACAGTAAGTTTCTCTGGTAAAGGACTTATTTCTCAAATATATAGGGAACATAGACCAAATTATAAAAATAAAAGCCATTTTTGAATTGATAAAGGATCAAAGCATGTGAACAGGCAGAAGAAGAAATCAAAGCTAAATACAATCATGAGAAAAAAAATGCTCTAAATAACTACTGATTGGAGAAATGCACATTAAAACAACTCTGAGGTACCCCTCATACTTTTCAGACTGGCCGACATAATACAAAAGGAACAGAAGACATGTTAAGGGGATGTGGAAATACAGGGACACTAATGCTCTGTAGGTGCTGTGAATTAATCCAACCATTCTGGAGAATGATTTGGAATTATGTCTAAAGGACTATAAAAGTGTGCAGTAATAACACTACTAGATCTGTGTCCCAAAGAGATAAAAGAAAAAGAAAAAGGATCCGTGTGTACAAAAATATTTATACTAGTTCTTTTTGTGGTTGCAAAGAATTAGAAACTGAGAAAATGACCATCATTTGTTGAAAATTTTGGTATATGATTATGGTGAAATACTTTCACGCTATAAGAAATAATGAGCAGGATGGTTTCAGAAAAGCTTGGGAAGACCAATAAGAACTGATGCAGAGATAAGTGAGCAGAACTAGATCATTGAACATAATAGCAGCAATAATGAATTGATGATCAATTGTGAAAGACTTAGTTACTCTAATCAATAATGCAGTGATTCCAGGTAGCTCCAGAGGATTCATGATGAAAAAATGTTACCTACTTTGAGAGAGAACTGATCAACTCTGAGTGAAAACTGAAGTACATTTTTTCACTTTATTCTTCTTATTTCTTGTGACATTGTTAATAACGGAATGTGTTGTGTAATTTCACATACGTAATTGATATTATGTTGCTTTCCTTCTCAGTGAATGGAAGAGGGGCTGGAACTCGAAATCTAAGAAGAATGTGAAAAATAAATAAATTATAATAAAAAATAATTCACTAGATATCTTTCAGTCTCAGTTTCATCATCTGTAAAATGGGATTAGTAATAATTTGTCACCTCATAGGATAATTATTATTATATGTTAATTAATATGCAAAACTTCAAATGCTAAAAAAAGTCACATATTATTTACAACATATGACTATATCTGACACCCCATGAATCTCCCCCTCAAACATGCTCTTTTTTATTCTTATATTCTTAGTCCTTAAATATCTCATTCACAAAATCAATTTTCTTATGAATGAAATTATACAGATTTGATTTTCTGAATTCTCAGGATACTAGCAGCTGCTAGAGAACTTGTTTCAAGATCAGTTTTGATGAAGCACATGCCATCAAAGGAAAGAGGTTTCATATGTGAGAAGAAAAAAAAATCAATTTTTGAAAATATGTCCTTGAAAGTGGCAAAAATAACCAGCAAGTGTTGCCAACAGAAGCAAATGAAGATGGTTTAGGTTTGGTAATGACCCCTTTGCCTTTATTTTTTATAAGGTGATGGGGAACACACACACACATACATACATTCATGCATATATGTACATAAATATTATATAACATATGATGGCAGAGAAAAAATAACATTAAGCTCAGATTTACCTAAGACAATGATTTCACATGCCACTTCAAACCTAGTACTAGATTTATGATTGAGGAGAAATTCCTTAATCTCTTTGACCCTGGTCTTTAAAATGTTGATGATGCCTGATATCTTAACTTTGTAGGGATATTGGGAGGATTAATGAGGTGTGAGCAATATGCCTGCCAAACTTAATTCGTTATGTAAATATCAGCTATTTTATATATGAATATATATATATATGTGTGTGTGTGTATACATATATATATATATATATATATAGTGCCTACGTACACATAAATGTATGTATGTAAGTATACATTTCTTTGTGGTCATATAGGACAATTGGACATAATGAAAGCCTTCCCAATAATTAGAGTTGCTTAAAAATTGAAATCAATTGCCTTGGGAAGTTTTAGGTCCCCATCACTTAATTTCTTCAATAGAAAACCAGATGACCTCTTCATGTGAATGTTGTAGAAGGGACTAGATCAACCTTGAACTATCTTGACTCGATTAAAAGCATATTGGCTAAGGATTGATTGAAAGATGGATTATGATGAGGGGAAAATGAGAATTCAAAAAGTTAAGAGTGATGAAAGGAGCACCAATGTAGAGACATTAGTACTGCCATTCCTCTTCGGTGTCTAGTTCCCTGAAAGATACATGGTCTTTATATGTTGCACCCAAACACACTCCCACTTTGTCGATCTTTATTTCATCATTCTCCTAATTTTTTCCCCCTAACCTTCTCCCTTTCACTGTATTCCATCTAGCAATCTATGCTTAGGCAGTGCTTTCTCTTTTATCATTCATGGGGATTTTATGAAACTACCTCTTGGCTGATAAAGTCAATGGAGGACATTTAGACAAGCTAAAAAGATAATAGGTGCCCCAAACTGTTTGGAATAAGGATGTATTAAAGGAATGGGGTGTTTAGCCTAAAGAAGAGATTTATTAGGGATGTAATTTTGAAGACTTGTCGGTTTAGAAGAAGAATCATTATTTTTTCTTCTTTGTCAAAAAATACATCTAGACCCAAAGGAGTTATAGGGAGTGATATTTTAGCTCAAAGAAAAAAACTAAAGTTTTTTTGGCAATTATAGATTTCTAAATGTGTGATGGAGGGAGTGAGTTTAGAGAGCAATGATGTCATTAGTAGAAGTCTTCAAGTAGAGAATGTTTTAGAAGTAATATAATCTTCAAGCACAGATTCAACTCCCTGCCTTGTGAGGATAATTTTAACTTTCATATGTTATGCTGGTATGACACACAGATTCATAAGTGTCCCTCATCTCTTTATACCATTCAGCAGGATAGCAGAATAGCAAATATGTTCATGCATTATGCTTATTTTTTTAAAATCTGATTTCCTGGAAGTAGAATTGTAAAAATCAGAAAGTTAGAACCCCCAAAACATTCCCAAAAAAGCCATCTAGTCCAATGTTTTAATTGAACAGATGAGGAAATTGAGGCCCACACAAATTAAATAACTTGCTCAAGGACACACAGACAGAAGAGTGGCAGAAGAAGGATTAGAAGCCAGATTTCCCAACTCAATCTTGTAATCTTGATATTATATAACAAAGACCTTCTTTTTCCTTACCACCTACTTTGTCATTGTTAATTGTCATTGAGCTATGTCTGCCTATTACATAGCATTTGCTACTCTGATAAATAACAATGACCCCTCAGGAAACAACTACTACCCATTGCAAAGGTCGTCAATTATGGATGATAGGCAAGGACTAGTGTGACATGATTAGCAACAAGCTCTTGCCCCCTTTAGAAGTGAAGGACATGTTCTTAATTAAAACTTGACCTGTGATGTCTCCTGCTGCCTGATTTCCATTAGTAGTCACTAGAGATGAAATTCTAATTATGGCATTTGAAGAAATGAAAATTCTCAAGGGAGACCTTGCTCAGTGCATGCAGGTTGTATTGTGGACAGCTGCAGCAGACTGACTTTACTGTAAATTTCCTCATTTTAACCTTTACTATCAAAATACAAAATGAATGAAGTACCTTGAACTGGCTGACAGATTGAAAGCCTGTTCAGTGTGGGCGTTTCAGCAGTAGCCTAAAGTCAAGTCAACATCCTTTTTGCAATAAAAGTTCTATTTGAGATTCTACATTTTCTCTGAAATTCTCTGTGTACCGTTCTTTGAAATGTTGATGAGCTGACATTTAAATGCTGCTAAGGAATAGATGACAATCAACTTAAAAATGAATTCACTGCACTTTCTTCCCTCTAGTTTGAATCACATTTGGGGATGAAGGTTATTTTTAATTAAGTTTAAATGTATCATGATACTTTAAAAAATGCATAAACATTACACGCAAAAATTAGATCTGAACCTGGACTCAAAATTGTGATTCTCTGTAAAGGTCTTAAAACAAGTTCAGAGGATTCAGAGTGTATTCCTTCAAATGAACTGATCTTATCAGTGACATGTTTTAATATATTAGAAAGTCAGTGTAGAAGAGAGGTTTTTATTTTTATATGTTGAATCATATGCCCTTTTGATTTTCTGGTGAAACTTACCGATCTCCGCTCATAAATTCACAAAATACACAGGGTTACAAAGAAAACCAATTATTCTTTAATGTAGTTATCCAAATATTAAATATATATATACATACATATATATATACATATATACACACTTATGTATGTGTATTTATATATATATATGTATATACATATATATATGTATATGTATATATATATATATAGACCGCCAGCTTACGGATACTTGCCATAGAATAACATCTTACACCATAAGCATGACAAAATCAAAAGAGACATTAAAGGTAACAGTATAAAAAAGGAGAGAATAAAATAAGATTTGTTGAACAACTCTGGGTAAAGAGAAAACTTTAGCCAATAAAGTAATATAGAAAAAGATAACAACATGTACAATAAATAATTTAGATTACATAATATTGAAAAACTTTTTCAAAAGCTTTTTGAAAAAAACAGCGTATCTGGGAAAAAAGGGAAACTTAATTGACGATAAATTCTTTGTATTAAATATCTGATGAAAATATAACCATCATAATATATAAGCAATAAACACACTTGAAACAGAAAGACATATGCAGAAGTAAAATAAAGGGCTTGAACAGGATCTAATATTCTTTAGCTGAAGTACAAAAAGGCACAGGTATTAATTAAGATTTCAGACAAAGTAAAAACAAAAGTAAATCTAATAAAAAAACCAGAAACTCCATTTTACAAAAAGGTGCCACAGACAATGAAGCAATATTTTTTAAAGTGTCAGCGAATTTTTCTTCTCAGATACAGAGAGAATTGAGTCAAATAAAAATACTAGCCATTCTCCAGTTGATAAGTGGTCAAAGAAGATGAACTTGCAGTTTTCAGAAGATGAAATTAAATCTGTCTGTACTCATATGAAAAAAACACTATAAATCACTATTAATTAAAGAATTTCAAATTAAAGCCTCACATCTATCAGAAATGACAAATGCTAGAGGAGACGAGGGAAAATAGGTACAGTTATGGATTGTTGATGGAGTAGTGAACTGATCCAACTATTCACTCTTCAGAATAATTGGGAACTATACCCACAAAACTATAAAACTGTGCATGCCCTTTGACTCCCTCCTGGGCTGTTATCTCAAAGAGATCAAAGAAAAAGGAAAAGAACCCCTAAGTGCAAAAATATTTATATCAGTCTTTTTTGAGGTGACAAAGATTTGTCCAACAGATTCAGTTTTACTGTGCCTAGACCATAACTTCAACTCTCCTTTGTAGGGGAGGTTTCTAAAGGAGTGATAGATCAATTGTGATAGTAGAAATGATTTTGATGTATTCAGAGGGCAGCAACACACTAAGTGTTTGAGAGCAAAGGATATTTCCATTGAATTGTTGGCAATTCAATTACACCAATTGCAGCAATGGTAGATAGTAAAGGAACTTGAAATCCACTCAGAATATTTTAAAATTTAGGTAGTCAGAAGTAGTAACTGAAAGTGTTTGAAGGAAAGGGGTGAGTGATGATGAAAGGGATGCTTAAGCAGATAAGTACAACTGTGGTGTGCTACAAGATGGATGTTGGTGTCTAATTCACTCAGGAGAATCTACATGTCGTGAAAACTATAACTTTTGACATTATAGAATTTTTCCCCACTATTGAATTACTATTATCCTCTCATTTCATATATATCTATATCTGACATACTTGATATATACGCATGCAAGCATATATATGTACACATGTGTATATGTATATAAGTGTATACATATGTGCATGTTTGTATATATGCATGCATACATATATGTAGTTTTAAATCTATATCTATAGATAGAGGTAAAGATAGATATGTATACACATGTATATGCATGTATATATGCCTGTGTGCATATGTGTATATATGCATGTACATATGTGTGTATTAATATATTTTGTATATGTTTGTATATGCATGTATGCATTTATGTACATGTGCGTGTGTGTGTGTGTGTACCGGGAACACTGATGGGACAGTGAGAAATCTCTCTTCCACAAAGCCTTTTCATACTCTATTTCCTCCGAGA
This sequence comes from Notamacropus eugenii, assembly GCF_028372415.1. Lineage (NCBI taxonomy): Eukaryota > Metazoa > Chordata > Mammalia > Diprotodontia > Macropodidae > Notamacropus > Notamacropus eugenii. Next base: position 18,776,896 of record NC_092872.1, on the reverse strand, counting down.
TTTAGAGATTTCTTTTTTTTACATTTCTCATGCATATTAGTAATTCATTCTGTTCTTCTTAACATACATGTTCCAAGCTTTCTGGGCTACTTCTCCAGCCCAGATTTAAACTCTTGAGCTAGACCTCAAGGAAGAAGTGGTCACTTTTGAAAAAGTAGGACATGTAGTCGTCATTTACTGAATTGTTGTCTAGGTGATATTAATTGAATTGACGTGCTTGATTTCTTCTGTGTGATGCCAGACTCTAGAACTATGGAAAATAATCAGAGGTTTTAAGAAGTCATTCTTTTCAAATATAAAGATAAACATTTTTAAAATTATAAATTAGAGCTTCCTGGTGGGAAAAAAAAACTGTCATGATAGAGGAGGTTCCCTGTCATGAAGATGACGCAGAAGAAGACTGGATGATCACTGTTGAAATTGTGGAGATGAGTTTCTACATAGATCTTTTATGGTTTAATTCATTATGGGTCTTGTTCAATATCATTATGTGTGATGTTAGGAACAGTTCTATAGTAGAGTTGGATGTGAAATAATCTTCGGAGTTTCTAATAGATATGATTGTGATTGCTTTGCCTTTGTCTTTGCTAGTATATCTCTGCCCAGCGAAGCTATGGCACTGAAATATAATCCATATTTCTAATTATTTACCTATCTCCTGAAAGTTTTCTTTAGAATACTGATGTTCAATTACAAATACTCTACATGTCAGATAAAATATTCTGTAATTTTTCCTTCCATTTTTTTTCTCCTACTGCAAAAAATATGGGGAGGCTGTCATTAACATTTTGGTATTTATCACTCTTCTCTTATCAGACTCCTCTTTGTTAAAAAGTAGAGGAAAAGATAAGACAATATAATGAAATGAAGTACACAACAGTAAACTTAACTCTGAACATATGTTAGATGAACCTGTTATTGTTGTGTTCATCCTTCCTTGGCGAGGAAGACCGTGCCATCAGAGAAATGATGACCCGACTTGTACATGAATTTATTTTGAGTGAGGGAGGGCTGTGCAAGGTCATCAGCCTCACTTCTCCTCTGGAGCCATCTGAATTTAGTGACCAGATATTCACCAGGATGACTGGAGATGACCCAGAATGCAATGGGAGACCTTTACCCCTTTAGGTCAAGATCTATTCAGGAACTCACTTAAGGTGAGGTAACCTAACTAAAACAGAAGGAGATAGAAGAATAAATGTGAAAGCATGATCCAAATACATGTAGTTCAAAGAAACACAAAGACTCCTATAGGGCGAAAACAAGGAGTTGGAACAAATTCGTCCATGTTTCAGCTGAACTTTTACCCCTCAGTGGTACCCTTCAATGCCTATACTTACTAATTTTTCTTTGCTTTGTTTTTACTTAGTCAAAAAGGAGCACTCTTTTTTTAAAGGCTTAACATCTATTAAGTCATTATGGTTTTATTTTGTGCATTTATATAATTAATCTTATTGTTTGACTAATTGAATAATACTGATATCCTTGTAATAAGTTCGATTTTATCATAGTTAATTATTTTCTGGATATTTCTGCAGTCTCCTTGCATCCATTGTATTTAAAATATTACATCAATTTTCTTTAAAGAAATTGATTTATAGTTCTGTTTCTCTTTGTCTTCTGTTGGTTTGTGTATTAGGGTCAAAGTTGTCTGATTTAAAATGTTTGGTAAATTCTCTTCTGCCTTAATTTCTGAAAACATGATTTTTTAAATCATGAATAAATAAATAAGTTTTATTTTGTTTTTTAAGTGATAAGAAGATGCAAAATGATTTGCTAAGCACTGGGAATGCCAATAGAAAAGCAAGATAATTCCCAATATCAAGGAACTCTCATTCTGATAAGAAGAGTAAACACATATAGGAGGTATCAAACAGAAGGATGTCATGATCCTTATGGTAAAGCACCAAAGAAGGTAGTAATAAATCTCCTTGATAAAACCATACAATTTCATGATAATTGGACCAAGCCAGGAACTTTGATGTCGAGAACTCTCTTTTCAATTTCTTCAGTAAGTATAGCTACTGAGGATGCAGTAGCTGTGGCACATGCATAAGTTATCTGCTGCATCCCTACCAGAGAGGCTTCTTTTTGGATGATGTCTGTGGTAGCCAGGCTGGAAGCAGAGAGTTTATGATCTAGCTACAATTCATTGCTTCTGTTGCTCTTGGGCTCATTTCTGAGGGTGTAGTCTAACTCCATTTGTGTCTGAGAGGATGTTATGAGTAAGGTGGTATGATTTCTTTGGCACATGCAATCTTGTTTTTGTCATTCAAGGTGCCTTGCTGTTACAGCATTCTTTTTTTTTTTTAATTAATGTATTTGCTTTCAATTTTCGACAATCATTTCCATAAGTCTTAGATTTTCTCTCCCTCTCTCCCTGAGACAGCATGCAATCTTATATGGGTTCTACACATACATTAGTCATGTTGCATGGAAGAATTAAAATGAATGGAGAAACCATGAGAAAAAAACAAACCAAAACAAAGCATAATACAAGAGAAAATATTCTGCCTTCTGATTCCATAATTCTTTCTCTGGAAGTGGATGGCATTTTCCTCAAGAGTCCTTTGGGAATGTTGTAGGTCCTTGTATTACTGTGAAGGGCTAAGTCTACCAGAAACAATCTTTGCAAACTGTGGCTGTTACTGTGTACTATGTTCTCCTGGTTCTGCTCATTTCTCTCAGCATCAGTTCATGTAAGTCCTTCCAGGCCTCTCTGAAGGCCTCCTTTTTATCATTTCTTATAGTACAATAGTATTCTATTACATTCGTATACCACAGCTTGTTCAATCATTCCAATTGATGGGCATCTCCTCAATTTCCAGTTCTTGGCCACCACAAAGAGAGCTACTATAAATATTTTTGTACATGTGGGACTTTTTTCCATTTTTATGAACTCTTTGGGATACAGTCCTAGAAGCAATATTACTGGGTCAACAGGTGCTACAGCATTTTTGTTAATTTTTCCTTAATTGTCTAATAAACATCAAAATATTTATAGCAGTACTTCGTGTGGTAGCAAAAACTACAAACAAATTAGGTACCTAACAATGGTGGAATGATTGAATCAATTGTGATACATGAATGAAATAGTATATTAATTATTACGTATTAATGAATGACAAATAACAACTACAGAGAGAACCATGGAAAGATTAATATGATCTGAAACATAGGGAACTATAAATATGTGTGTATGCATGTACACAAACACATACATATACATTCTATCTGTCTATCTATCTATCTATCTCTCTGTCTGTCTATCTGTTCATCATGTCAATGGAAAGTATAATCACCAAAAATTAAAATATGAATGTGGCAAAATTACAAAGTATAGGCATGGCCCCAAAGAAGAGGTATAGGAAGCCTCCTACTCTCCACTCCTTCACAACAGAGAGAGGTTCATGAGTGTGGTACACTGAATCACTTTTCAAATTTTTTAAAATATATTGATGCTTTACTCTTTTTCTCTTAATCAGCTGTGTTGTTTTTTTCCTTTAAAAATATTATTACTATATAAAAGATCCCTTTGTGAAAGAAAAGGGTGAGGAGTGCTGGGAGAAAATATGATGTTGAAAAATAAATGATGTTAATTTAATTCAATTTTAAATGAAGGATAGAATTCATTTGTAAGCCATCAAACCAAAGCAGTGCCACTCTATCTTCAATCCTCTTGGTAGCCATTTTTGGCTAGCTTTGCCATGTTTTTCTGAAATTAGGTAATTTAGGAAATCTATTTCTGGTTTTGAGATTATATATACTTTTAAAGATGCTATTTTTTCAATTTTCAGTTATGCTTGCATCTAATTATGTATGTATAATTCTTTTTGAAAATTCTTATTTCATCAGTTTCACAGAAAAGAAGAATTAATTTGGTAATTTATTTTTCTTTCTCTCTTTTTTTATTTTTTCAGGTAAGCTTAGGTTTTTCAACAATCCTCTAGTCTTTTCTTTGTTTTCACATTTATCTATTTCACACATAATTTTCAAATTTTCTTCTTTCATAAGTTCAGGGTTCCCATTTTGTTTATTTTTTAGTGTTTTAAGTTGCATAATAAGTACAATCACCATTTTTATTTTTTTCTTTTGATAAAATATTTTCAGAGATATAATTATTTCTCTGAGCATGGGTAGAACTATATCCTACATATATATATATATATATATATATATATATATATATATATATATATATATATATAGATAGTCAACACTAACATTGTGATAATAATTTGCTCATTGACCCATTCATTATTACAGAGATTATATCTTACATTTCACTTAGGTCTGTAACTTTTGCTGACTTTTCTCTATTAATTATCATTTCTAATGTAATGGAAGATTTGTTTATGTTTGTTTAATATTAGTTACTGTTCTAACATTTCATCAGTTTATGTAAAGGTACCAAGTAAATATGCATAGTTTTAATATTCCAAATCAGAATAGGTAATAACTCAAATTTATAATTGAAAAAGATAAGTTTTTTGATATTGCTGTTTCAGTAACTGAACTCTGAGATTATAATATTCAAGTTGATTAATACTTCTGTCTTACCAGCAATGAGTTTTTTCAAAATTTGCTATTTTTATTGTAGTTGTATTTTTTATATTTTTCTTAATAATTATAAACCAACAAAAAATTTAATATGAAAAAGTGAACAAAAGAAGGGAATTTTATATAGATATGTGAAATTTTTATGCATAGCCTATTTAAATGTACATAAGTATAGCTAAGTGACTCAGTAGATAGAATGCTGGGCCTGATATCAAGAAGATCTGATTTCAAATGTGACCTCAGACACTCAATAGCTTCTTGGACCTGCAGATGAGAGTTAGATGACAAGTAGACATCAAAGGTGAATGACTAGCCCTGAAAGTTCTTGGTAAACACTCACTTTAAAGGTGCTAGTCCTGGAGGTTGGAGTAAAGATGGTGGAGTAGAAGGATGTACCTTCTCTAGCTCTTCCCCCAGAGCCCATAAAATACCTGTAATAATGATTCTAAACAAGTTCTAGAGCAGCAGAAGTCACAAAATGACAGAGTGAAAAAGATTTCCAACCCAAGGCAGCTTGGAAGGCCAACAGGAAAAGTATATTACACCAAGCTCAGAGTATAGTGCATGCAGCCCAGCCTTGGCTTCAGGGCACAGAAGGGAAAGGACTGGAGCAGACTTCAGAGCTCAGAATCTCTGGTAGTAGCTGTAACTCCCAGATTTCTCAACCCACAAATGCCAAAGACAGCTTCAAAGGTCAGTGAGAAAGTTCTTTCACCTGGGTGAGAAGGGAACTGGGTCCTGCCCTAGCCCCGGGCCCTAGGTGACTGTAGTGTAAATTTTTGGAGCCCTCAGACTAAAGATCCTGTAGGAATAAAGCTAAAAATCTGGGTCTCAACCCTGAATGGTGGTCCTGGGGTGACAACAAGCACTGACATGGTGGAGCTAGAGAGGGTTGTGGAGAGGGAACCTTACTCACAGTTCCTGGGGAAAAAAAGCTTATGGTTGCTCTCAGACAAGAGTGCAGGCCAGGAGAGGAGTAACTCCTCTGCCTTGATTTTGTCACCTTGGAGGAACTGAGAACTTACAGGTTCCTAGAGTATACCCTCCACTTGACAAAAGGCTCAAAAGTCAAGTAACTGACTGGGAAAATGCACAAAAAAGGGAAAAAAATAAGACTGTAGAAGGTTACTTTCTTGGTGAACAAGTATTTTCCTCCAGCTTTTCAGATGAGGAAGATCAAAGCATACCGTTATAGGAAGACATAAAAGTTAAGGCTTCTTCATCCAAAACCTGCAAAATAAATTTGCAACAACCTCAGGCAATGGAAGAGCTCAAAAGAGATTTTGAAAATCAAGTAAGAGAGGTGGAGGAACAATTGGGAAGAGAAATTAGAAGGATGCAAGAAAATCATGAAAAGTGAGTCAACAGCCTGCCAAAGGAGATGCAAAAGAATGCTGAAGAAAATAACACCTTTAAAAATGGACTAAATCAAATGGCAAAAGAGTTTCAAAAAGCTAATGAGGAGAAAAATGCTTTAAAAAGCAGAATTAGCCAGATAGAAAAGATAGTTCAAAAGCTCACTGATGAAAATAGTTCTTTAATAATTAGAATGGAGAAGATGGAAGCTAATAACTTTATGAGAAACCAAGAAATTACAGAACAAAACCAAAAGAATGAAACAAATTGAAGACAATGTGAAATATCTCACTGGAAAAAACAACTGACTTGGAAAACAGATCAGGGAAAGACAATTTAAAAATTATGGAACTACCTGAAACCATGATGAAAAAAAAGAGCCTAGGTATCATCTTTCATGAAATTTTCAAAGAAAACTGCCCTGATATTCTAGAACCAGAGGGTAAAATAAATATTGAAAGAATCCACTGATCACCTCCTGAAAGAGATCCCAAAAGGAAAACTTCTAAGAATATTGGAACCAGATTCCAGATTTCCCAGGACAAGTAGAAAATATTGCAAGCAGCCAGACAGAAACAATCCAAGTATTGTGGAAATACAATCAAGATAATACAAGATCTAGCAGCTTCTACATTAAGGGATTGAGGGGCTTGGAATATGATATTCCAGAAGTCAAAGGAGCTAGGATTAAAATCAAGAAATACCAGCAAAATGGAGTATAATGCTTCAGGGGAAAAAAATCGTCATTTAATGAAATAGAGGACTTTCAAGTATTCTTGATGAAAAGACCAGAGCTTAATAGAAAATTTGACTTTCAAACACAAGAATCAAGAGAATCATGAAAAGATAAACAGGAAAGAGAAATCATAAGGGACTTACTAAAGTTGAACTATTTACATTCTGGCATGGAAAGATAATATTTGTAAGTCTTGAGAATTTTCTTGATATTTGGGTAGTTGGAGTGATTACATACATATAGATAGAGGGCACAATGTGGAGTTCAACAGGAAGGAATGATATTTAAAAAGTAAAATTAAGGGGTGAGAGGAATATATTAGAAGGAGAATGGGAGAAATGAAATGGGGCAAATTATCTCTCATAAAAGAGTCAAGAAAAAGCTTTTTCAATGGGGGAAAATGGGAGAGGTGAGAAGGAATAAGTGAAGCTTTATCTCATCATATTTGGCTTAAAGAAGGAATAACATGCACACTCAATTTTCTGTGAAAATCTATCTTACACTACAGGAAAGTAGGGCAGAAGTGGATAAGGGTGTCATGGAGGGGATGATAGAAGGAAGGACAAATGGGAGGAGGGAGTAATTAGAAGTAAACACTTTTGGGGAGGGACGAGGACAAAAGAGAGAATAGAATAAATGAGAAACAGGATAGGATGGAGGGAAATATAGTTAGTCTTACACAATATGTCTATTACGGAAGTCTTTTGCATAACTACACATGCATCACCTGTATTGAATTGCTTGCCTTCCCAGTGGGGATGTGTGTGGAGGGGGAAAGAGAGAGAAGTTGGAACTCAAAGATTTAGGAACGAATGTTAAGAATTGTTTATGCTTGGAACTGGGAATTAAGAAACACAGGTAATGGGGTATAGAAATCTATCTTGCCCAACAAGAAAAGAGAGAAGATAGAGATAAGGGAATGGAGGGTTGTGATAGAAGAAAGGGAAAATTGAAGGAAGGGGCAATCAGAATACACGATGTCTTAGGGTGGGGAGAGGGGAGAGATGGAGAGAAAATTTGAAACTCAAAATCTTGTGGAAATGAATATTGAATACTAAAAATAAATAAATAAAATTTTTCAAAAAGGTACTAGTCCTTCCTGATGCCCCAAGTCAATGGTTTTACCTACTGGAGAATAAAATAGCAAACTGTTCCACTATCTTTGCCAGCAAAATCCAATATACATATATAGTATTGATATACTATTGTCCAAGGGGTCACAAAAAGTCAGACACAACTGAATACCTCAACAATATTAAGTGTAATAATGATTATATTAAATCTATCCTGTTTGTATCACCATCAGAACTTTTTTCCTGTGTATTTTAACATGTTTTATCAATGCCTTCCTTTTTAAAAATCTCTACCAGCACATGCTGTCTCATTACCCAGACAAATGTGCTCTCTTGTAAAAAGAAATTCATATAGTCAAATTTTAAAAAAATGAAAAGATTGGACCTGGACTTCAGAGAAAATCTTATTCTTCACCTCTCATCCACTATAACTTTTTAAGAAGTTGGAGAATTTGCCATTAATCCAAAATATCGTTATTGTCAAAATAGCCCTCCTTATCTTTTCCCTAAAACTCATACTTCTTATGAACAGGAACTCATTGCTTTTGTCAATAAAACTGATTCTTCAAGCCTCCTTGATATGTAACCTTGAAATTTTACTCACTTTCTCTCATTCGGTCAGTTGCCATATTCCCCCATTTCTAAATTCATGGTATGTCTCATATCTGATTTCTTTATACTACCAGTTAATCAATTAATAAACATTTCTTAAGCACCTGCTATGTGCCAGTAGCACCCACCATAGTTCAGGCAATTTTCCTTTAATTGATCTCTTTAACTTAAGACTCTCCCTACCACAATCCACATTTCATACATGGTATCTTTTCTATAAATACCCTCCCTATCATCTGCCAGTTCTATTCTCAGAACTCCAGGGTTGAGCAAGGCCTGTGTGACTCTCAATGAGGGATAATAATTGACTTCTCTCTGACTGACTTTATCACTCTGAAGAACAGGTGCCTGGTCACAAAGATTAGTTGTTTCCCCTTGGATACTACTGAAGGGAACCTCTGAGAAGACTTTGCAAATGAAGTTCTCTAATTTTCTCTCTTTCATTGTTTCATCTATTGAATATTTTACACACACACTCACACAGACACACACGCACATACACACACATACTATTAAATAGTCATAACTAGAACTTTTCTAAAGCATCATAATTCTACAATTCTCATCTTTCTCTCCCACTGACACTCTGATGCATTGATCTTTTTTTTAAACATTTAATAATATTTCCCCCAATTACACGTAAAGTTAGTTTTTGTAACATTCATTTTTGTAAGATTTTGAGTTCCAAATAATTCTCCTTCCCTTTCTTCCCTCCCTCTTCCCCAAGACAACAAGACATCTGATAGTTTATACATGTACAATTATGGTAAACATGTTTCTACATTAGTCATGTTGTGAAAGAAGAATCAGAACAAAAGGGGGAAAACACAAGGAAAAAATAAAGTGAAAATAGCATGCTTCAAACTGCATTCAGACTCCATAGTTCTTTCTCTGGGTAAGGATAGGATTTTCCATCATGAGTCTTTTGGAATTGTCTTGAATCATTGTACTGCTGAGAAGAGCTAAGTCTATCAAAACTGATCATCGCACAAGGTTTCTATTACTGTGTACAATGTTGTCCTGGTTCTGCTTACTTCACTCAAGGATTCACTGGCCTTAATATGCCCTGCAGAGAATCTCCCCTGAAATGTTACCAAAGAGTTAATCTTCAAAATATATGGTTAATTAAAACTTCAGCCTTCAGAAGGGACGGAGGAACACAGGACTACTGCTACCATGGTGGTAATGGGATGGAGAGTTAGAGAGAAACCCAGAACTAAGGAAAACAAAAATACTCAATACTCAATTTGTAATCTTATCTTCAATTTTTATTCTTCTTTCTTCTTTTTAATGGGTGCTTTTAATATTTTTCTTCCTTCCATAATGAATTGTTGCTAAGGGTACTTTCCATGTTTGTTTGATTGTGGTAAAAAAAAAAAAATCTGAGCCCTAAATTACCTCTTACTGGGTTATCTCATGATAGCTGGAGGGGCATTTATATTCCTTTTTATAAATACATATTTTCAAAACCAGAAAATGCCACCTGCCACAGAATATAAAACCTATTTTTCCATGTCACATATGTTATGGTAAAAGCTCAAATATGTTTTTCTGGACAATAATATGAGGGAGGGATTTCTTAAAGCCTTAAGGTTAGAATTTTCAAATTTAGAATTTCCCGTAGGGCACAAAAGACTAGTCTGGACATTATTTTCCCATGCAATTTTTCTGGATGCATTGAAAACAATGAATGTACTTGGACCCCAGTGCCAAATCTAGCTGTTTTATTTTTCTCCTAACATTTCTTAACATCTATATAAATAGCTATATTTCTGACCTTCTGGTTTAATAATATTTCTTATTTTCTACTTCATATAGGGTGTTCCAGAGAAGCAATTTGACTGACATATTCGCACAAGACAGGGGATGTAGGGAGTGTGGAAAAGTAAAAGGACCTAAACCTTTCAGCATCCGTTAGAAGGAAAATAAGTTGTTTAAATTATCTGAGGTTTAAGTAAATTTGTCCTTGCACATTTTGTGGTGTTTGAACATACATGACTACATCTGAGCAAATGAGAAATGTGTGAGATTTAACAGCTGGTTCTATTTTCCTGGCAAAATGTAGCAAGCCATTTCCCAAGGTTTCAAATCCTAGGAACTGTTCCAATAAATATATATTCCAAGATATTTTAACTGCATTCAAAGGACCTTGCTTTGCCCTACTCTGGGAAGCCCCAGTGATGCTGGTACATATATCTATGACAGTTTAGGGCTTGCACACAATCAACACATGTTTATTAAGTGCTTCTTATATGCCAAGGAGTGTGATAAACCCTGGAGATACAAAAAAAAATGTAAATAGTCCCTGTTTTCAACAACTAAATTAGAGTACACATGGAAACTGCAGAACAGAGGTAAGGTTCTCCCCTTAGAGGAAGATGGTACTAGGGGTTGGGGGCAACAAGGAATGTCTCCTGGTGGAAGTGGTATCTAAGCTGAGTATTAAAGAAATCTAGAGACTTGCAGGATTGGAGATTGAAACAAGAGCATTCCAATCATGGGGAAAAGCCAGGCAGAAGAAATGGAGACAAGAGATGGACTGCTATATCAGAGTAACAGCAGGTGGGACAGTCTGGCTTGCTTTCTGAAAGTATGATAGTGAGTAAAAGGTAAGAGATTGTAAAGACATTAGATGCCCAAGCAAGGACTTTAATTTTCATTCAGGAAGCAATCATGAGTCACAAGAGATTATTATTATGAATTGAAATAAAGTGAATTAAGAATATCCCTTTACATTACAGGAAGTATTTTTGCTTTTACATAAGTATCCTTTTAAGAATGATCTTTGCTCATTGTATTATTTTTAAATGATGACTTAATTCATTGGTATGAAAGACATTCTGTATTAAAAGTCAGTTTAATAAAAGAAAAATATCTTTGACATTATAATGTAAGTCAGTAGAAATATAAGTTATTGTACACTAAATTATTTTCAAAAAAATGAAACAGTATTGACACTACAATAAGAAAATTAAAAACAAGTCCCAAGCTCAGTATTTGAATTTCCTTCTTCTCATAATCATATTATGTCTACTAAAGTTCTTTCAAGATGCTTCTTTGTGGTGACATTGCTTTCTCTAGGACTATGCTGGAAGATATAACCTCCATATAGTAGCAATTATTTGGAAAGACTGAATGTCAGCCCAGTGACATATTAAACACCTATTGTTTAAGATCAAATCTAACTTTAGAAAAGCTTATTGATAGGTTGATCATAAGCTGATAAATGTTGCGGATATAATATTTGTTAAATTAATGTGAATTATAAAGAGGTGTTATTTCTTTTGGCACATCAAAGGGGATCATTACTTAATAAACACAAAATCAGTCAATTAGTATGCATTTATTAATCATTTTCTATACGACAGGCCCTCTGCTAAGTATTTGAGATACATAGAATTGTAAAATACAGTCAATAAATTTGAAATAATCAGCAGAGAGAAAAATCCAGAAATAAGGGGGAAAAGGCAATAACATGTCCTTAAAGTATCACTGCAAAGGAAAAATAGTGCCAGCTTTTAAGTGGATAATGTGGATAGAGTGCATAAGAGATAAAACTTAGAGTCAAGAGAACCCAAGTTCAACCCCTGTCTTTTGACACATACTGGATAGTGAACAATGGTCAAATCTCTCAACATTTCAGTGTCCTAGCCAGTTTTCTAAGGCTGTAATTTAGGGAATAGTTGCTCATTCACATTAAAAGATAGAGTTTTCTTGCTGCAACATCATTATACAGATGAAATCACTAGGGGAAAGAAAACAAGCAGCATCTTACAATAATAAGATCATAAACAGATTTGAAAGGGACCTTAGAGAGTAACAAGTAAACCCCTCCTTATTTTAAAATTTAAAAAGAAATGAGGAAAAGAAAGTTTGAATTCCTTGTCCTTGATCACACAACTAGTATGCATTAAGATAAGGTTTTGATTGAATGTCTTCTTGACTTCCAGTCCATTTATATGTACACTATGACGCTGCTACACACTGATAATGAGCTCTGAACTCTGAAATATTTATCCTCCAAAGTCTCCAAAAACTATTGATTAAAAGTAGCATGAGGCAAATTTTTATTGTAAGCCTGATGGTCGAGGAAAGAATAAAAGGAATAATGGATAGAAACAAGGGGGTGTGGGGGATGTGGGGGGGAGGGGAGGGTAATGCAGAAACCCAGAAGAATTAGGGTGGTGCAGTGGAAAGGTCTGATTTTTTGGTAAGGGCTATAGGTTAGAAATATGACTCTGCTAATTACTACCTAAGTGGCTTTGTACAAGTTATTTAAACTAGAAACTTCAGTTTCTTCATTTATAAACTAAGGAGGTTTGAGTAGAATACCTCTTAGGTTCCTTACAGTTGTAAATCTGTGATCCTAGTTTAACCAGTCCAAGAAGTAAAATGTCTCAGTTTTTGTTGAAAACAGTCAAAATAGAGGATTGGTGTAAGAAATCTAGTGAAATAGATGGGTGAATTATAGAGCTGTCTTATAAAATAGCCATCATACTTGTCTCTGAATTCCTGGGTCCTTTGGAGATTTCTCTGAGTACCTTGGATTTATGCCTAGACTATTTCTCTTGCTTGCCTGTTGTGCAAGTCAACTCCCTGAGAGAAAACTATTGATTCTACTAACCAGCGGCATTCACTTGGTGTCACAAACATGATGTTTCAAAGGCCTCCCCTCCCATAAGAACTAGAGACATATCAAAACTGTCCCCTGAGATTTAGACGGCTCGTTTATTTTGATAGTGACATTTAGGTATTCTGACAAGAGCTTAATTATTGTATGTTCCTCCAGAAAGGTTGTCTCAGACAATAAAGGTAAATCACCAAAACGAAAGCACCATAAGCTATTATTTTTTCATACTAGTTGACATCTGTGATATTCATTAATAAATAATTCAGCATGTTTATGGATTATGATGAAGAGACTAACATTAATGCTGGGAGACTCTGTTCCCACAGGATCAACTCAGCAGATGCTTGATTCTAATCAAGTTATATCTCGCACAGTGTGGTTTTAGTTGGCATTAATGTTAAACTGATTTAAATAGAATACACTAGGTGAAATGTCTGAAGGCCAAATTTCTAGTGAGAATCTATCTGTGAATTGAAGGTTACTCCATCTCATCCTTGCAGACTTTTCCCCTTTCCTATTTCCCATTATCTACAGCTTCTTTATTTTTTTTTTAATGTCATGTATTCTTTTGGCAGTCTTTTGAAAGGTATGGGACCCCCTTTCTCACAATGATTTTAAATGCATAAAATAAAATACATAGCATTTCAAAGGAACTCAATTACATTGAAATATTTTTCAAAGGGCTGCTAGGTAGTACAGTGGATAGAGCACCAGGTCCAGAGTAAGGAAGATGTGAGTTCAAATCTGCCCTCAGACCTGGACACACACATATGTGATCTTCAATTTATCTCAGTTGCTCATCTGTAAAATGGAGACACATCAGAGAAGGAAATGGCAAATCACTCCAGTACCTTTGCCAAGAAAACTCCATGGATGAAAGTCAAAGAGTCATGTGGAGGCAGACAGAACTTAACAATGAGAGACATAATTACCAAAATATTTTTAAGGTCATGAACCTCAGGCTATTATTGATTTCCGATCTAGGGTCTAGGTCTATTCTGACACTGCCTCAGGAATAAAATGTTGCCATAGAACATTTCATCTTTAATGAAGCAGATGGTTATAGACTAAGTTTATTCAATATGTCACATAGTCTCCTGAAAACAGCTGAGGCTCCCAAGTTTGTTTAAAGTTCAACTAAATTCTCAAGTCAGTCTCCACAAGTTACTCCCTAGTGATACTTGAGTTTGGGATGTGGGAGGTAAAAGATGTATCAGAGAAGATAGAAGATATACTTTCATACCTGAAGACTCAAGACATAGGGTATAATGGCAAGGACCCTGGCACACATAGGAAGGCCTGCTGTACAGGTTCTTAGATCTGCTTTTCTAAAAAGAAAGCAATTTTTGTGGGGTCAAGAATTTTCTTTAATTACATTCACTAATAGAGATAATACAAGCAGAGAAAAAAAGACCAACAGACAGGGCTTCTAACTGTCTGATCATAAGTAATGCAGACATCACAGAAGAACAGACAGATCCAACTGTCTGAGCATTCCATATGTACATAGTTAGTTACCAGAGAGAGAAGCACCAAATTCTGGGTTTTCAAAGCTGGGGGACTCCTTAGTGGCTACCCAGAGTCTTGTCTGGGAAAACAAACACTTCCAATGAGTAAGCCCCAAAACAAAACCTCACCTCAGAGTATATATACATTTTTCAGAGCCAGAAGGCATCACAACACTTAAGAACCAGTGCTTCATTAGAAATTAACAAAAGGTGTAGGCCTTGTTACAAAAGAAATTTCCCCTAATCAAGCTTCCCTTAATGGGTAGGCTCATTAATGGATGGGAAGATCTTTAATTCTCATTAAGATAATTAAAATAGGGATACAGATATGACCCATTGCCAGAAACTTCCTTTTGAAGTACATCCCTGGAAATTAGTCATAACTAACTTATTACCTTCTAGAAGAATTAAGATTTGTACACTATGAAGAATTAGAGGTATCTCTTAGCATTGACAATCAAGTCAAGGTAATTAGCATTTACTAAATACCTACTACTTCTTCACTGTGCTAAGCACTGGGGATACAAAGGCCTCTGCTCTCAAGGAGTTCACAGTCTAATTTTGGAGACAACATGAAAAGAATTCTGTATAAACAATATATAGCCAAGATGAATAGAAAATAATTGTAAAAAACAGACCTTAGAATTAAGGGGAAATGAGAAAGGTTTTTTGCAATTAGTGGGATTTTAGCTGAGACAACAAAGTGTGGGAAACCACAAGGTGGAGATGTGATTCTGACTGGGTCCCTTCCCTTAAGACGGATGGTAGAATGATGGTTATAAAATGAGGAAACTAACATATAAGTTGTTATTCCAAGGAAATCTGTATATGAAGTATCTGGCAATTAGCCAATCCAGGCTGGTTTTTTTTGTGCCCTTTTCCCTTCCTCAGCATCTTAGACATAAGTTCAGGGAAATGTGAGTGCTGTTATTTGTGTTCCTAAAAGTTCATAAACTGATGGTTACTACCCATATATTCTATGTGATTATGTCCATGGATAACAGAAGGAGTTAGGTTGGTCAAAACAAACCTACTTACAAGGGACAGCTGTTGATGTTGAAAATTGACTTTCACCCAGTTTGGCTAGATTTTCCTAGAGGATGGTTCTATGAATCAACTGTGTGCAATAAAGAATAAACGGTACTGACAATAAGAAAGGGCCCTCCTCACTATTTTCATGAAGCAAAAATAATGAGCTTACCTGTCCTCTATCCATGACAATGTATGTATCACTGTATTGTAGCGGAAAGGTCAATGTATTGAAGGATGAATGATCTTGACTTGAATCTTGCTTCTAACTTAATAAATTGAATATTTTGTTCAAAATGTAGGAGAGGAGACATGGATTTTAGGGAAATTTCTGACAGTAACAAATGTGCCAATATATTCAATATGACTTATAACGATAAGATTGGAATTCTTAAAAGTAAACTCAAAGATGCCAAATTTTTTTTTAAAAAATGCATTCACAGAGGGTGGAATTAGCTTATCTTTTCTGGGCCTCATTGGACAGTCGTTGACTACAGAAATGTAGGTTTCCCAGAGGAGGATGAGGGAGAAAGGAAGAAGGAGAATGAAGAGATAGATGGTCAGAGACACTATCTGTTTTCTTTTGATCCTTTGAGGAGTACTGGTACAAACCACTGTTCCACTGTTCAGACAAAAATGAGAGAGAGAGAGAGAGAGAGAGAGAGAGAGAGAGAGAGAGAGAGAGAGAGAGAGAGAGAGAGATACAGAGAGAGAGAGATACAGAGAGAGAGAGAGAGATTCATACAGACACACAGAGAAACAGAGAGACAGAGAGACAAAGGACAGAGAGACAGGTACAGAGACAGAGAGACAGAGACAGAAACAGAGACAGTGACAGAAGATAAAAGATTCATACAGACAGGAGGACCTGAATATGTATTTGATATCCATACAACATTTCCAGTCAAGTCATATGGCATGATATTCATTCCGTATCTATACCTCTATTCCTACCTCCTGAGGCTGGGAACAATACTGTACTTTTTTATTCTAAGATATCTGTCAAAACTGAGAATGTGTGGACATCTACTTCTCTTATTCCACAGCCTCAATTTTCAATGGATAAATAAGTTTTGAATGAAAGAGATCCTACCTGTTTAACAACAGATAATTGTCATTTCAATGCTGTTACTGACTTTCTTGCAAAAGTTACTCACTCTAAAGAACACTCACTTATCTGGTTAATGTTATCTCTTTTAAAGAAGCTGAATTGATGTTGTTTGTCATTATTCCATCCCAGAGGATGAAAAGTATGCAAGAGTCATGATGGACTTAGAGAATCAGAGATTTGGAGAAGAAAATCAAGTTAACCTCGGGCTATCTCCCGAGGGCATGAACTTTGCTAACTCAGAGTTTTCACTGTGCTCTTAATAGGAACTTCAGCACTTTCCAGTAATCCCCATGCTAGCAGGGAGATATCTGCCTAGTCTTTTTAAAAGTCCCAATACCTGAGAATAATCTACATTGGTCAAGGCTGTCTTGTCATATTACTCAGCTCAAAAATTCTCTGAGAAAGGTGAGAGAAACAGGGTTCCCCCCTTAGTACAATTAAGGGGTGTCTTTTGAGGCCAAATTAACCATGACCTCCTCCAAGTTCTTGGCAACACAGATGACTGATTCATGTCCCTACATAGAAGGGGAAAACAGGGTGGGACACTGAAAGAGTAGGCTAATTTTTCCTTATTAGGGTTATTATTTAAGTACTTTATAGTGAATTTAGCACAATACATAATCACCAAACCTGCTTTTCAGGACACTGAGCAATGTTTTCTTTCAGCAGAGTCCTCTGGAACTCAAAATATCCTAGGTTTATCAATACCATGCACTTGAGTCTTTGAAACCTCTTTACTTGTTACCTTCCAGATTTAAACTAAACACTAGATTCTATCTGTCTGATTATAGGGTTGGTTCTGGTCCTTTGGAACTTCCCCAACCTGTTGCTGTTGAATAGTTGATTGGATCTGCCCTACTAGCCTTAATTTGTCTGCAGGTGTGACAAATCACACACATACACACACACAGACATCTCATGGTAACCATATTCCGAGTTATATGCATATATAGCTGTTATTATATAAAGTTTTACATATATACATATATACACACACATATATATAAAGAGATGTATACATACCTACATCTACCTACATATATACACACAATTTGAATAAGGTTAACATAGGATGTCTAATTTTTACTTTAAACAGAATATTACAGCTAATGCTAAACCTTGTGAAAAAATAATTAGAGGTATTTTATACCTAAGTATTCTAAGTAAAGTACATTTGGCACATTTAAAATACGTTTTATGCAGTTCATTTGAGTGTGTGTGTATGTGTGTGTGTGTGTGTGTGTGTGTATTATAGTGCATGTATTATAGTGACTAATGCTAGAACTAATGATTGTACTAATATTTGAAAGAAAAAATGTTATATTAAATTAGAGGTATAAAAACATGAAATGGGTTGTTTGGGATATAGTGGCTTTCCAAAGATAAAAGAGCTACATGGAGTGGTAACCTAAAACTTTCATCAGTTAATCTCATTACCTCAATGTGGACAGGTATTTTTTTTTTAATATGGTCTACTTTTGGTTTTTCCTACATTAACCAAAGAGAGAGGGAAAGAGGAGTAGAGACTTCTCAAAAAAGGCTTCCCTCTGATTCAGTCACAATGATCTCTGCTGGGTAATACATCTAACTGTAACAGTAAATTCTTTTTTATCATAAAATGCATCACTCCAATAATGCAGCCCACTTAGTCAGTTTAACTGACCCTTGAACAATAGGCCTAAACCATTCCCAGATTCATATTCATAGCGTTTTCAAAGTAGTAAAGTTTACTAGACTCTGTGTTCTTCTTGAAAAGATTTGAGTTCTTAGCTCTTTTCCATATCATGAAGAAACATCAGTCTAAGGAATTAATGGACACTTGGGAAGAAGAGAAAAATAACCAAATTTTATAAGCTTAGAATTGGAAGGGAATTCAGAGGCTTAGTTCAACCTGAATCTTATCTACAAGGTGTCTGACAATCAGTTGTCTCACTTCTAGTACTAGATGTCTAGTGAGAGGAAAGCTACTATAATCCCAAAAAATTACCAAAAGCTTCTTATCCTTCTTTCAGATCTTTTATAACAAACAAAAAATTCAGGATGCGGTTTCAATTATCTTGTCATTATAGCAAACCACTGTTTAAATATTTAAATAATCAGTGAGCAATACTTTTAAATACCAAAGAAAGCCTTAGTATTTATCACTGTCAACAGTTGGTAAGGGAAAGAGCATACAAGGAAACAAGAAACTGAGGTTGTTGTGAATTTGCCATTTTTCCAACCATTCTTTTTTTTTTATTTTTTGAGTAGCCAGAATTCAGTCACTCCAGTAAATTCCCTTAATAAGCTGAGCTGTTAGCCAGGGAAAGCATAGTAAAGGCTCCAGGAGCTACTAGGTTTAGATTGAATCTGGGACGAGTCCTTCATCTTCCACTGCTGCTGCCCTGGCTTTCTACTGACTCTGTCACTGTTCTCTCTCTATCTCTCTGACTCACTTTCTTCATGTCTCCATCTTTCCTAATCCTATTCCAGACTGATTTTTAAAACTCAAAGCTTCAAAACTATTTTTTCAATGTGATCCTGGGATAAAAATCTTTTTTTTTTCCCTTTTTCCTTGAGGAAAATATAACTCCTAGCATTTTTAACAATTTAGCCCCACTCCTTTGTCCATACAGAAAAGAACTGTTACATATGCATTGGTGAGAGACTCCTCATACTAACAATATCATGGATCCTTGAATTATGGAAATAAGTTTCTCTAAGATGACCTAGACAATATAAAGATGAGCCTGAATTATAACTGTAATATAGTCATGAGCTAATGCTTTATCTGTGTAAAG
The DNA here is from genome assembly GCF_028372415.1 of Notamacropus eugenii. NCBI lineage: Eukaryota > Metazoa > Chordata > Mammalia > Diprotodontia > Macropodidae > Notamacropus > Notamacropus eugenii. The sequence continues at coordinate 18,757,501 of NC_092872.1, read as the reverse complement.
TAATACCAGGAAACAATTTCTTTTTCCTGTCATATGGCTTACGGTCATTCCATTCATCTACTTTGGACTAAACTTTTAATTCAATAAACAGTTTACATGATCTGCTCCAGCATGAATATGCCAGGACAATTCCAAGTGGCAAAATCCAACAGACTCTCCACATGGAAGACAGAACCAAAACATATATTCAAGCACTAGACAACTGAATCACAACAGCAGAAAGCCAAATCCATCATAGAAAGGAAAAAATCCATCCTAGTAACCAAGAAATCTATACACATCATCAGATCCTTCCCACAAACAGACACTCACAATCCTAGCTGCCTGCTTCCTCTGTCCTTCCCAACTCTGACTAGTCTGACCAACTTCCTCTCAGCTCTGCTCCAGCTCTGCCTCTTCCTGTTCCACCCTTCCTGTTCCATCCCTTCCTATTTTACCCATTCAGCAAATTCCTCTCATCACAAGCTTCATGTCACTCAAACTCATGTGACTTAAGCTTCCATGTGACTTAAACAGCTCATATAAGCCTATTAATTGATGACAAAATTCTTCCCATTGCATTAAAATATATTAATTCCATTAAAATTACACTAATAATACACCTGCTATGTGTAAGACATTGTCCTAACTACTGAAAATAAAATAATAGAAATGAAATAATTATTTCTCTTTTAAAAAAAATTGGATTAGAGATGAAAAGGGGTAAGAAGGTGCTTCCATTTGGATATCACCCATTCATTCTTATGAGTTGCAATCATTCTAAGAACACTTTTTAAAGCTAAGACCATGCTGAAGATGAAGGATCCATAAAGATCTTGTTATTTTATGCTGTTAAAGGATCGACACATTAGGAGATATAAATGTTAGATGAAAATGGAAACAGGGCAACCTATCTTGAAAATGGATGAGCTTTTGTCAAGTTTATTTTCCTATGAAACCATAGTTGGTTTGCTATGCTTGATATTATTAGCCACAGGAAGTCCAAAGATAATATCTTTAAATCATTCTGAATGGTGCTAAAGATGCCAAAGGCAGTCAGTATTAAACTAGTACTGATGATGTTTTGGGCATTTTTTGCTTGTTTGTTTTCCCAAGACGGACATTCCAGAGAATGGAAGCAAGACATTTTGAAAAAGTAAGAGAGAGCACATAGTACGTGCCAGGAACTGTGCTAAGCAGTGAGAATTACACATACAAGCAGAAAGTCAGCCACTGACTACTAAGAGTTTATACTCTAATGAGAGAGATCAATAAACAAGAAGTTGAAAGGTGGTTGGGCTAAAAGAAAAAAAAAAGGGTATACAATGATGAAGTAGAGGAATTGCAGAGTGCAGGGTGGAAAAGAATGAAACATGATGGCCTGGACACCCTCCTTAAATGGAGGTGCTGAAGAAATATTCAAGCTGAAAGATAGATTGCAGGGGCAAAGCATAATTTCAGTTTGTATATTCCAGGGCAAGAGTAACACTGCATCTCTTAAAAGACACTGAATTTAGCTAAACTACTTTAACAGACTTAAATTGACTATTGAGAGACCCTGGAAAATAGCCTCTAGAAATGAGAACTACAGAATCTCAGATCTGAGAGGCTTCAGAAGTCATCTTGGCCATAAATGATGTAATCTAGAAGATTTTTCAAAAGATCATAGGGACTTTACATGAAAACATAAAGGAAGGCAGAGTCTATTTCCTAAAATGTGACATTCAAATTTTCTAATGTCGGGCAGATTTAGCTGTTTAGAAATTTTTTCTCAAATCAAGCCAGAATCTTCTACTCATTGTTCCTTGGGCCAATGAAAAGTCTTTATCATAATTTCATATGAATGATAGTGCTTCAAATACACATCATATTCTCTTCCCAACTTTACATAAAAGTCTTCTCCAGTTTAAAAATATCCCCATTTCCTTCTAAAAGATTCTCAAATGATATGCTATTCAATCTCTTCACAATTCCATTTACCCTTCTCTGGGCGCACTCTCATGTTTCAGTCTTTCCTTAAGGGATGTTTTAGTAAGAAATTTTTAATCAGTAGTATTTATTTTTAATAATGTGAAATGTAATAAGTAGGGAATACTGAGTGAGACAGGAGGATGGCACAGTGGATAGAGCTCTGATCCTGGAGTCAGGAACATTCCTCTTCCTGAGTTAAAATATGGCCTTATACATTTCCTAACTATGTGACCCTGGTCAAGTCACTTAACTCTGTTTGCTTCAGTTTCCTCAACTCTAAAATGAGCTGGAGAAGGAAATGGCAAATTCCAGTATCTCTGTCAAATGGGATACTGAAGAGTCAGACATGAGTGAAAAATGACTAAAAATCACTGAAAGTAATGAAGCAATCAAATGTCAACTATACTCGAGTAAGATTTACTAGACCTCCTTCCTATTACCTCTCTCTTGAGAAGAGCTGAGTCTATTTTATCCTTAATCTCAGCATATATCCCTCTAAATTCTTAACGGAAGTCAGTAGAGTTGGTATTCTCCTCAATGTGCCAGCTGTTTTCTTACATTTCTAGACTTACTGAACTTTAATCTCCCTCATATATTCTGTTTCCCCCCTTTTTAGTTTCCAACATTAATTTATATAAAATTTTGAGTTTGATTTTTTTTTTAACTCTCTCCCATCCCCTTTTCAAAAAAAAAAAAAAGATATCTGATACAGGTTATATATGTCAATCAAGGAAACATATTTCCACATTGGTCATGTTGTGAAAGAAAAATCAGAACAAAAATGAAAAGCCACAAAAATACAAAATAAATGTAAAAATAGTATGCTTAAATCTGCATCCACACTCCACAGTTCTTGCTCTGGAGGTGGATAGCATTTTCCCTTAAGACTCTTGGAATTTTCTTAGGTCATTGCATTGCTGAGAAGAGCTAAGTCAGTCATAGTTGATGACTGCACAGTGTTACTGTTACTGTGTACAGTGTTCTTTTAGATTTGTTCATTTCACTCAGCATCAGTTCATATAAAACTTTCCAGGTTTTTTTCTGAAATCCGTTTGCTCATCATTTCTTATGGTACAGTTGTTTTCAATCACATTGTTATAGTTCAACTTGTTCAACTATTCCCCAAATGATGGGCATCCCCACATTTTCCAATTATTTACCACCACAAAGAGAGCTGGTATAAATATTTTTGTGCATGTAGGTTCTTTTCCCTTTTTAAATAATCACTTTGGGGTATGCACCTAGCAGTGGTATTACTGGATCAAAGGGTATACACAGTTAGTTTGCCCTTTGGGCATAGTTCCAAATTACTTTCCATAATGACCAAATCAATTCTCAACTCCACTAGCAATGGTAGTGTTGGAATTTTCCCACATCTTCTTCAACATTCATCATTTTCCTTTTCTGTCATTTCAACCATCTGATAAGTGTGAGGTGGTACCTCAGAGTTGTTTTAATTTCGATTTCTCTATACAACAGTGATTCAGAGTTTTTTTCATAGGACTATAGATAGCTTTGATTTCTTCATCTGAAACCTAGATGTTCATATCCTTTGACCATTGGGGAAAGACTTGTATTCTTATAAATTTAATTCAGTTCTCTATATATTTGAGAAATGAAGCCTTTATCAAAAACACTGGCTATAAAAACTGTTTCCCAACTTTCTGCTTTCCTGCTAATTCTAATTTCCTCTTAATTTTGTTTGTGAGAAATCTTTTTAATTTAATGTACTAAAAGTATACATTTTGCATTTCTTAATGCTCTCTATCTCTTGTTTGGTAATAAAATTTTCCATTCTCTATAGATCTGACAAATAAACTATTGTTTGCTCTCCAAATTTGCTGATGGTATCAGTGTCTATAACTAAATCGTATGCCAGTTTGGACTTTATCTTGATATATGGTCTGTGTGTAGTTTCTGCCATATTATTTTTCAGTTTTCCCAGCAGTTTTTTTTTTTTTGTCAGATAGTGAGTTCTTATCCCAGAAGCTGGAGTCTTTGGGTTCATCAAATAGTAGATTCCTATAATCAGTAACTACTGTGTCTTGTGTACCTAACCTGCTCCACTAATCCGCCATTCTATTTCTTAACCAGCACCAAATAGTTTTGATGATTGCTTTATAATATAGTCTTAGATCTGCTATGACTAGACCACTTTCTTTTGCATTTATTTTCCACTGCTTCCCTTAGTATTCTTGACTTTTTGTTTTTCCAGATGAATTTAGTTATTATTTTTTCAAGCTCTGGAAAACACTTTTGATAGTTTTATTGGTATTACTCTGAATTAGTAAATTAATTTAAGTAGAATTGTCATTTTCATTATATTAGCTCACCCTACCCAAGAACAATTGATATTTCCCAATTATTTTAAACTGAGTTTATTTGTATGAAAAGTGTTTTTTAATAGTGTTCATAAAGCTCTTGGGTCTCTCTTGGCAGGTAGCCTACCAAATATTTTATATTGTCTACAGTTATTTTAAATGGAATTTCTCTTTCTATTTCTTGTTGCTGGGCATTGTTGGTAATATATAGACATGCTGAGGATTTATGTGGGTTTGTTTTATATCCTGAAACTTTGCTAAAGTTGTTCATTGTTTTAAGTAGTCTTTTTTTTAAGTTGATTATTCAGGATTCTCTAAGTATATCAACATATCATCTGCAAAGAATGTTACTTTTGTTTCCTCATTGACTCTTCCAATTACTTCAACTTCTTTTTCTCCTCTTACAGTTAAACAACATTTCTAGTACAATACTGAATAATAGTAGTGATAAGGGATGCCCTTGTTTCACCCCTGTTCTTACTGGGGTGACTTATATTCTGGGTTTCAATCAAATTATCCTACTTGTTACTTTCCCAACTTGGCACTCCATCTTCTTTCACTTTTCCTATGCAGAGTTATTTCTCATGTATAAAATACAATAATTCCTCACCTCCAACTCTTCAAATTACTATTTTAAAGTTAAGATCATATAACATTTCCTAAGGAAAGTCTTTCCTGATGTCCACCCCCTTGTTAGTCATCACTTTCTCATCCCCAAATTATTATCTCTATACTCAAGTGAAAGATAATGATGACTAGTTGATGGAAAACTGGATTCAGAGTGAAGTAGAACAATATTCAAGTCCTTCCCTAGACAGAGTCTCTGTATCCATGCGATGCTTGGCAAGTCATTCAAACATGCATTGCCTCAAAGAATAAGAATTAGAGGAGTTACTGATCTCCATTGGACATTGGTTTGTTTGCTTCCTCACTGAGGAAATTACAAGTCTAAGAATTGGAGGGGGAAGAGAGAGACACATAGACACAGAGGGGAAAAGAGAGAGAGACAGACAGACAGACAGATAGGGATGGAGATGGAGACAGAGATAGAGAATATAAATTATTCTTTTATAGCCTTTTAATAAAATTTAAGCTTCTTAAGGAAAGCTACTGTACTTTCCATTTCATCTTTGTATTTGATACATTTTAATATATGTTTAACTATCTTTAGTATGTGGTTAAAATGTTTAATTGAATTGAACTGTATCAAATGATTTGTACTGAATTAGAATGACTGTACATAGAAAATTCATTTTCTCAAAGGTTGTTTAAAAAGTAGGTATGTTAAGTAGCATCTTCTGTGAGTCAATGTAGCAATTACTTCTACAGGGCTAGAATCATCCACTAGAGAAAGAAGCAGTCAAATAAACTATTACTTATCAGGTTATAACATTTGTACATAATAGGCTACCTAAAATTAAAATAAAAACAAAGTTTTTATTCAAATATATACATATATACGTACATACATATTCACTAAAAATAGTTTTTCAAGTGATACTTAAGCTGATATTACTAGATTCTAGGAAATGTTCCTCCTAAAAGGCCATTAGCAATAACAGTGATTTCATCTTCAACTTCCCTGTGTATTATATGGAAGGGAAAAGAATTCAAATGGTAAGATTAACTGCTAGAAATGAAGAAAAGGTGAAAATGAGTAATATGATGTGAGACTTGTTTTGAAAGCCTTAGCATAATAGAACCAGCTTAATCTGTTTTCTACTTGCAGTTTACAATGAAAACTAAAAATTCTTGGTTTTGCTCTCTTTTTTTTCCCTGGTGATAGTAAACATGCAGCTTTATGAGGAGTAAGGAACTGGTGCCTTAATGCTGGCTCCCACAGGAGCTGGTTTGGTTTGGCACGAGGCCAAGTGGCACATAGAAAATAAAAAGTTCAGCTCCTTTCGTTATCACACAACTTGTTGTTTTAACCTTTGCAGTGACTCCATTGTCTGAAAATCACTTTGTCTGAAAATAGTTCTCCTGTGATATTAAAGCTTCAAACAAATTAACACTAAATCAAAGTGGGTGTGTGTCTAGCTATGTATCTGGTAACAATTATGTTTTCTACCTCTCTTTGCTGTTCCTAACTGGCCTTTTTTTCACTTAGAAACTCCCAGACTGACCTCACTCATGAAACCACAAAGGTTGGAGGATAATCAAAGTATCTAGACTTGGGGAAGCAACATGTTTCACCTCTCAGATCTTACTCTGAGTTATACACACGTGCTTCTAGGTTGCCTTGAAACCCTTCAGTCCTGAGCACAGTCACCTGGATTACTTATTTAACTTAAGGATCCCTGGACCTTGTCACAGTACCCTGCAGTGACATCCTTAGGCTTTCCATCTGCCTTGACAATGAACTTTATTTCTTGTTAGAATATATATACCTGGACAACAGGGAAGGTTTTCTGTTTTTCCTTTGTTTACCCAGTTTTTAGTATAATGGTTAGTGCATATAGGATGTTTAAATAATTCTTATTATTTTTTCATCTATTCATGCATTCATTTTAGGTTCCGACTCTATCTGACTTCTAGAGAATGTTATTCAAAGAATGTCATGGTTGGGAAGGACCTTAGATTTGATTTAAATTAAAATCCTTCTTTTGGAGGTGAGAAGAGTGACCTTAGAGGTGAAATGGATTGTCCAAAGATACCCAGATGTTTAATAGAAAAGTCAGTTCACTATACTTTTTGTTTGACTCTTTGATCCTGCCTTTGCAGTCTGTTTCTCCAGCTCAAGCTCACTTCTTTCCTTGATGTCCCTAATGCTATATTGAATGACATAATACTGTCCTAGAATCAGAAGCCTTGGGTTCCAATAGCAGGTATGACATTTATTTCCTATGTGGGGTACAGCAACACTTACTCAAATTAACTCAGAGGCTTCTCAAAGTAGAAGGCAAAAAGGCCTTTATTACAATCTCATGAGAAGGGTCACTTCCCATGAGACCATGGGCGGTGTCAGCAACGCAGTGCACCTGAGCCAAGTAGAGTAGAACATTATATGGTCCCTAATGTGAAAGCCCACTAGCCTCTCTTCCCTTTGTCTGGGAATCCAGGCGTACAGTCTAAGCGCAGGAATCTACCCCAGAGACAAAGAGCTCAGAAAGGATCTTTGCTCACCAATGAGGGTATTTGTTACCAAATATGGAACTTAAGGGAAAAGTGCTGATGTGGCATAAGGGGGCGGTGGAGGGGAAGTGAAGGGGGTAGTGGTACACCAGGCACCAGGTCGAGTGATCAGAACTTTGGTGATTCTCCTCCACCCTGGAGCATTTTATTTGCATAAGGCAGATACTTAGTTATTTTAGCTTTGGCAAGAAGTGTGGGTTTTGGGGGAATTCATGCCTGCGGAGTCTTCACTTTAACTTATTTCACTCATTTCCTCTCTAATTTTGAGTAAGTCTTTTCCTTTTTGCAGTCCCTCCATTTCTTCATCCATGAAATGAGGAGAGTGGACTAAATATTTTTTAAAATGTGTCTCAGCATCTCAAGCGGCCTCTGCTGCTCATACCCTCTGCCACTGTCTTCTCCAAAGTAACTTTCCTTCAAATGGCTTCTGTGAATCATAGACATTTCTTGTTCATTTAAATTTATTTACCTAATATAATGTTGATATTAAATGCCGTGGGAATGTAGATTTTTTTAAACTTTCAATGGAGGATGCTTGTAGATTCCAGAAACATTATTTCTAGTTGCATGTTTTTAAAAATATAAACTTGAAGAAAATAAACTATAGCTGAAGAGATTGCTAACACTGTTATACCATGATGTGTCTGTCTCCATGACTGAAGGTTTGCATTGTGATTGAGAGGTTTGTGTGATCAATAAACAAAAAGGTAGAAACTGTTATTTTTAGTAAGTAACAGGGGGGAAGTTGGTAAGAAATTAAGCCACGTTATACAACTTCCTAACTCAAAGCTTTTGTATTTGGAAGACAGAACATGGGTACATTTTGCTGTGGAGAAGGCTGTCTTCCAAGAAACATTTGGGACAGATAGATAGGTTGTTATTAAATTAAAAAGTGACCGTAAGCACTAGGCCTGCCCACTCGGGCACTTGTAGAGTAGAGCGTTTACTAAAGTTGGCAGTAGCCCTCGCGTCAGGAAATTCATGTATGTCTACAAAAGGACAATCTATAACAAATACAGTAAAACATAATGCATCATGAAGAAAACTGATTACTCTCTTCAAGACAAAGGATGAGAATTTTAATGCTTGGTTACAAATTACTAATGTATTTTGCTGCAGGTTATTAATAAAATTCCACTTTCCAAAAAAAAAAAAAAGTGTCAGCTCTGACATTCTATGACCCTTGATTCTTTGTCTCCTTTACACTTCACTGTAATTCATTCTGTGCCAGTGATTTGTCCTGCACAAATGGTGTACTTGACACACAAGTCTGACTAGGTTTCCTTTAGGTTATTCTTTCCCTCCTTTACTAGTGCTAGTGGGATTAAATTTGTTAAAAACCCTTCAAAACTGTATATCCTGTATGCCTTACCACTTCAAGTTGGTGGATCTTCTTGATGCTCTTAAAAATCATTTGTGTCTACTTAATGGGGGGAGCCCTCATCCTGCCAAGTTCAAATATTTTCTATAATTAAAACTAAAATTAATATTACTTATAAAGAAGTTAGAAAAGATGGCCTGAGACAGTGCCTTCATCACACTTTATAATTCCTAATAACATTAATAAATTATTATATTTGTAATATCATAAACTCTTTGGGTAAAGCTTTGAAATGAAGCTATGAAAGGGTATGGTAATTTTGCTGCATCTGGGGAAGTTGTTCATAAAATAAATCTTAAAAGTTTGGAATTTCCTCAGAGGTAATTAATTTTCTTTCTTCATGTTCCCCACATGTATACAGCCTCTAACACTGTGAGAAGGAATGCAAATAGAATCTTGTTGGATACATACAGAAAGATTTGAAAGGCATTATATTCTGCAATTTGAATTAATTAATCTAAATATCAGTCAATAAGTATTTATTAAGTACTTACTAAGTGTCAGGCATCCAGTGAAGCTGTGAATTACAAATAGAAAGACAGTTCCTGCCCTCAAGGAACTTCCATTCTCTATGGGAAGACTATACATACAAGGAAGTCAAATGGAGGTTCCAGAAAAATAACTTAAGTAAAATAGGAGGGGCCATAGGACTAAGCCTCAAAAGTGTTAATTCCAGGGTTGGAGGGAGGCTTCAAGATGTAGATGGTAAAGGAAATCCAGAGTGCAGCCTGGAAAAGAAATAGATAAATATCAATAATTTTTATATAAATCTAATTATTTGTATTGATGGTGGATAATGTTTCCTGATAGTCCTTTCACATGTAGTCTGTACTTTACGTTCATCAAAGCTGAAGAAATGGTACATACTTTTGTGTAACTTCCGTGATCTTCAATTTACTCTAAGTCATAGTGGTAAAGTTTATTATGAAACTACTTCTTTGAATTAGTGGCCTGAGGAATATCTAGTTGTTCGTATATAACTTATATTTACACATTATGTAATGGCCGTGAAACGCTTTGCATGAGTTTTCTCATCTGAGTGTGAGATAGGTTAGTAAAAAATATCACTCCTATTTTACAGATAAAGAGAAAAAAAGTTTATAGAAAGTGTAACTCAGTTAGGAAAGATTAAAAAAGAGGATAAATGCTAAGGTAGGTCTTTAAACCAGGTATTTTGCCTCCAAATAACCTGGCAGCTCCCAAGCATGACTGGTCCCCTTTCAATTCTTAACTAATTCACTGCATCTTCAATCAGACATTAGTTTGACTCATTTAGATAGATGAATGGTTACAAACAGTTAGGACTCAGGAAATAGATAAAAATGAGTTTCCAGGAAGGACTGAATTGACCTTTCCCTCTGCGGGCAAATGCATTTTTCCACTGTTATATTGGTTCACTTGCTTCGAACTGAACAGTGTCCTGAAGTGAGGGCTGCATGAGCTTGAAAGCCCATTATAACCCTGCCGAATGTTTCCCCACTGCAATCACTCATCTGTCTTCCTACCAGCCAAATGTTAATGTGACATCTGCTATACCTAATTCTGTTGAATATGGAGAACTTTCTGGCACACGGTTTATCACTGTTATTGACATTAGTTTCATCCAAAGCACGCCATTTTTTGGGGAGGTGGGAATCTTTGTTGTCGTTTCTTGATGATTTTGTAAAAGGGAAAAGAGATAATTCCATCAAATGCCAAGTCCAAAGACCAAGGATCATGCATCCAGATGTTTGTAATCCTTCATAATATTTGCTGACCTAGACAGTTTAAGCCTCACAAATAGGCACATGATGTTTGTAAATCCACGTTAAACAGATGGAGCTATAATTAAATGTTAATAGTGCACTACATTAGGATTTTATAATGGTAGTGGTGAAAGAGAACTGCAACCAAAAAAGAACCTAATCAGGTCACAAAGTGAGACTTCCTTTATTGCTATAAATTAAAAAGATAAAGAGCCTGGTAGTGAATTACATCAGACTTTGTAAAGAAATATTATTTCTTTGCAAAACAATAATGTCTCTGTTAATGATGACGATGATAATATTTGTGACAGCGATTTGTGTTCAGGTCATAGCGACAAGACATTTCAGAAAACATCCTTAAAAATTCAGACTTATTGATGGGTGAAGATTATGTAATGAAGTTGTAGAAATTGTGCAATGCATTTCTCCAGATTGCAATGTTTTAGATTTATTAGCCCCTTAGAAAGATATGATCAAATGACTAGAATTAGAATTTATTCCAATTTATTCCATTAGTCTTTGTTGACAAAGAGAGGACAAATGCATAGGCATTTATATGCAAAATCCCAAATATATTTAAGAATTCAACAAATAACTCTTTTTGGGCCCAGAGATAGCCTCACTACAGACAGATCTGTTTACAACTACTCAGACGTAACCTAAATCCATATGAACAATGTTTTTAAAATGTTACTTTACTGAATACATAAAACATCTAAAGTAAGTGCATGGAATGAAAAGATGTCAAAATATTGAAAAAAGTAATTCCATGGAATCGAGAAGAAATTCTTATCAAAGTTGTCCTGGAGATGTTTTCAAAATATTTATAAGAGGTAAAAATAATCCATTTTTTTAATACTATGTCTTGTCTTCACATCTTGCTCAGGCTAGAAGTGCAGCAGCAACTCCCAGTCCTGATGTTATTGTCAATTGGCATGCACGGTTCAATCTACTTTGTTTCATACTTCAGCCATTTTACTCTTCCATAGACAAAGGAGGCTCATCCTACTGGTGCCAGACTCCATGGAGACACCAATCATTTCAGGCCTCTCTAGGGCAGAATTCCCAGGATCAAGTGATCCATTAGCATCTGTCTCAGCCTCTGTCTCCCCAGTAACAGCAACTACAGACAGAAGCATCACCATAACTGCCTCCAAAAAATGTTATTTAATTCCGAAAATTCATTTGCTTTATTTACATTTGCAATAGCTTGAATACTGAATATAAAAGATTAATATCAATAGCAGGACAGTGACTTGTCTTAAAAAAATTTTGAACTCTATTAGATAATGTTGATAATATAGTCAGTTTTTATGTTTGTTATTCCATTTCTATGACTTCATCTTTGTAGACAATTCTCTTATGTGGAAACTTTCTCCTTAGATGAAAAATCTCTGTAATTTAAAGTCATAGAAAGATGACTAGAATACCAAGTGATTGAAAGAATATCCTTTCCCTCTCCTCCTCTCCCTGATCCTCACAAGTTGCAGGAAGAAGAGAAAAGAGATTTTTACTCATTTAAAAAATAAATTAAAATTAATAATTCGTAAGTGAATATATTGAAACAAACACAAATAAAAGTTATGACTGAAGTCACAAGACAATATTAAAGGTAGAAATTGAAATAAAGTATTTCTAACTTCAAGACTGTCCCTCCTGCCACTAGGTCTCATTATCATGCATGTATAAATACTATACCAAGTACTGTGCCATATCTCTTTTTGGTGGAAGAGATAGAATCTTATTAGCTTTGTGACTATATGAAAGACACATTTTAATGTTTTTAGCTTAAGTCAAGGTACATGGTCTTGTTGCTATTGCTTTGTGTTTATATGTCTTTTTGTTTATTTCCTCATGCAGAGATTGGGGCTTCCCTGATCTTCCTTAATTGCTAGTGCTTTCCTGCTAAAATTGCCTGCAGTTTACCTTGTATTAACAATCTATTAAATGCACAATATGTATGAATATAGCAGTGTATGTGTGTTTATATATGGATTAGTATAATAAACTATATATAGAAGATATAACACTTATATGCGTGTATACATCCATATGGAAGTTGGATATGTGTGTGTCTACATGTATATGTGTGTGTATATATATATATATATGTGCACACATACAAAGAGAGAGAGAGAAAGAAAGAAGCAGAGACAGATGGAGACAAAGAGACAGAGAGAGACACAGACAGACAGATATGGAGACACAGAGAGAGAAACACACATGTATTCATTCAGATGCGACCACAGTTTTAATGTCTTATCTATTGGTTTGTATATGGACTTCACCATTTAAATATCAGCTTCTTGAGAGCAGGCATTGCCTTTATCTTTCATTTTATATAGCTAGCTAGATAGATAGATATACATAAAGAGATACAGATAAAGTTATATAGATAGATATACATATATCAATATAGAAAGTGATAGATAAATATATATATACACATATACAGACATGTCTATGTGTATATATGTATATACACATATGCTTACATACCCATATGTAGGCATATATGTATATATATAGCAGAATAGTGAAGTAGAAATGACAGTATATTAAGAATCATAAGGTTTAGATATAGGTACTATCTCTGCCACATACCAGTTTAAGATCTTGGCCAGGCGGAGCCAAGATGGCGGAGTGAAAGCAACGACTCACCTAAGCTCCTGGAAAAACTCCTCTGGATATCTCTGGGGGGAGAGTCTGACCAGACTTTGGAGGTGTAAAATCCAGTGGGTGATGGACTTTGACGGATTCGGAGCCCAGGCTGGACCGGAGGGTCCACGGGAGGGATCTGTTCCGCGGGGGTAAGACCCCGGCGCACAGCGCAGCGCGGTCAGCGTGGCAGGGCGGAGGGGACCAGAGGAGCCTGAGAGTGGCGGGCGAGACCAGCGGAGCAGGAGATAAGCCAGGCCGAGCCGGTGAGAGCCGCTGAGTGCCAGACATCAGCGCAGCAGCCCTTGAAATCTTCAGCCTGAAGACGGACTTCGGTGGGTCACTACTTGAACTTCCAGGAACTGGGATGGCAGAGTGATCAGTAAGTGCTCTCTCCTCCCCCCTGATGACCGTGAGGGAACCATAAAATTCTTCCCCAGATTAATCCTGGATCAGCGGGAACAGCAGAAGGGGGCGGGTGGTCTCATAACACCAGAAGCTGGAAAAGTGGCAAGGGGGGATTCTTCCTACGGTGGCGGAGACGGCTGGAGGGACAGACGACCCAGGGCAGAGAAAATTTCGCACTGAGACCCAGGCAAGCCTCAGAGCCGGGAGACGAGCCCCAGCGTTAGCTTCTAGGCGTGCCCCAGCCCTCCAGGGGAAAAGGGAAGACAATAGGGAAGCTGGGATCACCATCCCCTGACCTTGCCTTTGCCTCAAGTCAGCTGAGGACATATCCTGAGACCAGACCACTCCTCCCACACACCTAACAAGCTAACCCCAGGGTTGATCGGGGAAACAAAAAACAAAAGCCTGCTTTTAGCCTAGACACGCATCAGCTCAACTTAAAGATCTGTATCTTCTGACTGAAAGAACCAAAAGCTACAACACTCAGCCAACATCATGAATCAGAAAAAGCAGACGAAAAGTGAAAAAACCATAGAATCTTTCTATGGAGATAAGGACCAAAACACAAACACCAAAGAGGTTAGAGCTGAGACTGTACTTCCATCTGAAACCTCAGATGGGACTATGAATTTCTCACAAGCACAACTAGATTACCTGGAACGTCTGAAGAAGGATATAAAAGAAAAACTGGCCAATGATTTTAAAACTATAAAAAAAGAATTCACTGATGAGAACATCACCCTGAAAAAGAAAATTGAACAAATGGAAAAGGAAGTTCAAAAATTAACTGGAGAGAATAATTCCCTAAAAGGAAGAGCTAATCAAATGGAAAAGGAAACCCAAAACCTAATTGGGAAAATTGATCAGATGGAAAAGGAAACACAAAACCTAACTGGGAAAATTGGTTGAATGGAAAAAGAAGTACAAAAATTAAATGGAGAAAATAGCTCCTTAAAGGGAAAAATTGGTCAGATGGAAAAGGAGATGGAAAAGCTAACTGAAGAAAACACTACGATGAAGATTAGAATTGGGCAAGTAGAAACTAATGACTCAATGAGGCAACAAGAATCAGTCAAACAAAATCTAAAGAATGAAAAGATAGAAGAAAATGTAAAATATTTAATTGGAAAAACAACTGACCTGGAAAATAGATCTAGGAGAGAAAATCTAAGAATTATTGGCCTGCCAGAAACCCATGATGAAGAAAAGAGTCTGGACAATATCTTCCAGGAAATCATCAAGGAAAACTGTCCAGAAGTACTAGACTCAGAGGGCAAAATAGTCATCGAAAGAATCCATCGTTCCCCTCCCGAAAGGGATCCCAAACTCAAAACCCCAAGAAATATAGTTGCCAAATTCCAGAGCTATCAAGTGAAGGAGAATATACTACAAGCAGCCAGAAAGAAACAATTCAAATATCAAGGACACACAGTCAGGATCACACAGGACCTTGCAGCTTCTACATTAAAAGATCGAAAGAATTGGAACCCAATATTCCGTAAGGCAAAGGAGTTGGGACTTCAACCAAGGATCAACTACCCAACAAAGTTCAGCATAACATTTCAGGCAAGGAGAAAGTCATTCAACGAAATAAGGGATTTCCAGAGCTTCCTGACCAAAACACCAGAACTCAATAGACAATTTGATCTTCAAATGCAGGTCTCCAGAGAATCATAAAAAGGTAAACAGAGGGGAAAAAAACAAGATCTTGGCCAAATTATTTAATTTCTCTTTTAGTTTCCTCCCCTGTGAAATTGGATCCTCAGAGATTCATTACCTATTTCACAGGGTAATTATGGGGAAAATACTTGTTAAAATTGTAAGGTGCTATGAAAATAAGCTATAGAATACATATCATACAAATAATTATTTGATAGAAAAATTGAGTGTGATAGGAGTAGCATTTTCAAGCGTGTAGCACAAGAAACAAAAGTACTTGCAGAAATATGGTTTATTTCAGTATAACTATATGGAACAAGGGAAAACAACAAGGTCTTTCTCTATACTCGGATATGACTGTGACATTTTGTTGTTAATTGAAGATGTTAAGGAAATTAAATAATAAAAACACCACAAATCAGAACTCTTGCGAAGTGATTACAACAGAAATGTTCTGACTGTGATGCTGTTGCTGGTCCACAAGAACTTGTGTAATCAAGGTCACAAAACTATCAATATAAGGGCTCTCATGAGGAAAGTATTTTGCCTACTTTTTCTAAGTTTATGCCAAACACATCTATTTTAAAAGAAATATAGTTCAGGAAAAGATGCTCAGAAAAAACAAGTATTTGCATAATATATCTACACATGCAAATTTCAGGTTCTACATTGTTACAAATAAAAGTTGGCAATAAAAATTCCCTCTTAGGTTATATTCATGTATTTACATTTGGTTTCCATATAAGAAACTGATAAACATCCTCTCTGTGCTTGAAAAAAAGATGACCATACACATAAGATTTGTCAGGGTAGAAATTTTGTAAAATGGAAGATGGGCTTAAAGACAGGAAAGGCAGAATTTTAATCACATCATTATAAAATTCTAGAAGTAGATGAGATCACAGCAATCTTTTAGATACAGGTAAGACAGAAGAGTCAGCAACATAGAAATAGGTGGTATCTAAGTGGCGCAGTGGCTAGAGTCACCCTGGAGTCAGGAGGATCTGAGTTCAAATCTGGCCTCAGACATTTGACACTTACTAGCTGTGTGACCTTGGGTGAGTCATTAACTCTGATTGCCTCACAAAAAACAAACAGACAAGATAGAAATTGGATACCCATTGTATGAAAATTGGCAAGCCATTAACTGAATATTAAGGGGAAAAAAAATTAAAGATCTCAGTGTAGGAGTAGCTTACAGTCTAACATGCCTCATGAACAAAATGAACGACTGTGTTCTGATGTACATATAGAATATAGAAGAGCATATCCAGATTTCAGGATGACATTTGATTATCTTAGTAGACTTGAGAACGAGATAGAGTTTTGTAATGAAAATAAATTTAAGAGGATTCTTAACCAAATGAAGCTTCAGCATATAATGGGCAAAAGGACAGATACCCCTTTGGGCCATAATTTCCTCAGGGGTAAAATGGACAGTTGACCATTAACCTCAAGTTGAAGTCAGTCCCTCCTTAGCTGCACTTCCAACTGAAGAAGAGGTTTTGAGGGCCATTAGGTTCCTTTCACGTGGCAAAGCACCTGGTGCTGATTCTACTCCAGTTGAAATTTACAAGGGAGGGGGAGCGTTGCTCATACAAAAACTGACTGAAATTTTCCAGGTTACATGGCAAGAGGAGGTTATCTCCCAGGAGTTCAAGGATACTTCCATTGTCCATCTCTATAAGGGTAAAGAGAATAGTTTGTCCTTTGACAATCACAGGGGGATCTCTCTCTTAGTCATTGCTGGCTAAATTCTTGCTAGAGTCCTCCTTAATAGACTGATCCTTCACCTGGAAGATGGTTATATACCTGAGAGACAGTATGGCTTCAGAAAGGGCCAAGAAACAGTCGATATGGTGCTTGCTGCCTGACACCTCCAGAAGAAATGCTTTCAATGAGGATGAACACACCTCAACATCAACTACCATACTGATGGTAAGTTCTTCAATTTGAAAGGGCTATAAGCCAAGACCAATGTGGAAAGAGTGTTGCATGATTTTCTGTTTGCAGATGATTGTGCACTCAATGCAGCCTCTGAAGCTGAGATGCAACAAAGTATGGATCAATTCTCTGCTGCCTGTGCTAATTTTGGCCTGATATATTAACACCAAAAAAACACAGGGGCTCCATCAGCCACCACCACACCATCCATATGTGGAACTATCAATTACAACAAATGGAGAAGTTTTGAATGCTGTGGATAAGTTCACTTACCTTGGTAGTGGACCTTCCAGGGATGTGCACATTGACAATGAGGTTGATGGATGCATTGCCAGAGCTAGCTCAGCGTTTGGGAGGCTCCAAAGAAAAGTTTAGAAGAGAAGAGGTATTAGACTGACTACGAAACTGAAGGTCTACAGAGCCATTGTCTTGATCTTATTTTTATATACTTGTGAAACATGGACAGTCTATCAGTGCCATGCCAGGAAACTGAATCTTTTCCATTTGAACTGTCTTAAGAAGATTCTCAGGATCACCTGACAGGATAAGGTACCAGATACTGAAGTCCTTGCTTGAGCTGAACTGCCAAGTATTCAAACTATGCTTCATAAAGTGCAACTCCGATGGACTGGCCACGTTGTTCGAACTCAAAATGTACGCTTGCTAAAAAAACTATTTTATGGAGAACTTGCATGGGGCAGACTATCACATGGTGGTCAGAAGAAACAATACAAGGACACTCTCAAGGTCTCTTTCAAGAACTTTGAATTTTACTGTGCAACTGGCACAGGACCACTCAGCATGGCATGCCCACATCAAAAAGGGTGCTATGCTCTTTGAGGAGAGCAGAATTGAGACAGCACAAAGTAAACACAGGATGCACAAATTTGGGATATTCACCATAAATATTCACACAGACTATCTGTGCCCAACCTGTAGTAGAGCATTCCAAGCTCGTATTGGTCTGATCAGCCACAGTCGGACACATTGAAATTTTACTTTACAATAGTGATGTCATTTGGGTCCTCTTTGGAGGTGAAGGACAACAACCAACCAACCAACCAGTCTAATGACAGAGTCTAGTTAACTCTGTTACACAGCAAATAAAACATATGCTAATAGTTTTTCAAAATTTTTTCTTCTCTTCTTTCTTCATGCTTCCAATGTGCCCTATTTTTCTTCAATACTCACTCCCCCCAATTGTACTTGAAGCTATTACCACCTCTCTGGATTGTCCCAGTCACCACCATTGGTCAATATTGTCCACTTGGGGAACCTGTATCCTAAACAGATTCTGGAACATCAGAATCCACAGAAAGATAGAGTGAAACAATTTGCCAGCTTAAGATAACTTAGAAGAATTTCAGGAAAGGTCTGTCTCACTTAAGTAAAAGGAAATCTCAATCTAGTGCAGATGGTGTCTGGGAAAGTGAATGGGAGGCTCTTAAATGCAGCAGAGATCAGTAATTAAGGTACCTCAGCTTTTTCTTAGTAGACTAGTGGCACAGAAGGGCAGTTGTGAGGACTTCAGCCCCAGCACAGAAGGCAAACTGCGAGCCCCAGAACCCTGGCACAACAGGTATTACTAGGCCAGACCAATCCAACACAGTAGGCAAGCTGCCAACACCTGAGGTCCCAGTATGGAAAGCTAGTGAACTTTCCCCTAGGACACGAAGCTTGGGACAGTGGCCCCTGCGTCTGAGGAGTAAAGCTCAACTTTTAAAAATGAGTAACAAACCAAAAAGAGCCCTGATCACAGTAAGTCATAATGGAGACAGGGAAGATCAAAACACAAACTCAGAAGACTATAATGTGAAAGTATCTATATGTGAAGCCTAAAGAGGAATGTGAATTTCTCTCAAGCTCCAAAATGTTCTCTTCAAAAAGTTCACAAAGGATCTTAAAAATCAAGCAAGAAAGGTAGAAGAAATATTAGGAAAATAAATAAGAGAAGTATGAAAAAAGAGTCAACAGTTTGGAAAAGGAAATATAAAAAATGACTGAAGAAAACTTCTCCTTAAAAAAAGAACTGGTTGAATTGGAAAAAAAAAAATCCACTGAGGAAAACATCTTTTTTTGTGCCAATTTTAAATAGATTTTATTCTCCAGGACAAGAATTGCATTTCCACTTATTTACAATATTGATTAAGTACAATGCTCTTTGTTTCTCTCCCTCAGTAGACATTCAAGTATTTAGAATGTCCAGATTTACACAGTAGCTTAAATGTTACTTTTAAACTACTACTGTCTTGTTTACAAATTTGACTCTTTCAATTTTCAGAAAGCGGTGTGGAACTCTCTTCTGGTGCATTTAGCTGACCTCTTCAATGGTGGATCCAGAAGAAGCACCTCCAGATGGGGCTGCTCCACCCCCTGGTAACCTACAAGGCATGGGTCCTGGCATGCCCTTTGTGTGCTGGTATGACTTAGTAATGATGGGCTTGCAGACTTTCTCCAGTTCTTCCTGCTCATGTTCAAATTCTTCCTTCTCAGCAATCTGGTTGATTATTTCATGACATTTGTCAAGTATCTTCTGTTTGTCTTAATCACCAATTTTGCCTTGCAGTTTTTCATCCTCTGTGGTAGCCTTCATTCTGACAGCATACCATTCAAGAGAATTCTTGGAAGACACCTTACCTGTCTGCTTCTCATGCTCAACCTTGCATTTCTCAGCCTCCTGGACCATACATTCTACATCTTCTTTCATCAGATGTCCTTTATTATTAGTGATTATGATCTTTTTCTCCTTGCCTGTGCTCTTATCCACAGCACAAACATTGAGGATGACATTTTCATCAGTGTTAAATCTTACTTCCATCTGAGGAACACCCCTGCATTCTGGTAGGGATTCCTGTGAGCTCAGACTTGCTAAGCAGGTTGTTATCCTTTGTCATTGATCTCTCACCTTTATAAACTTGAAAATGCCCACAGGCTGATTGTCCAAATAGGTGGCATAAGTCTGGGTCTGCTCAGTGGGGATGGTGGCATTACTTTGATCAGAATGGTCATAACTCTACCAGCAGTTTCAATTACAGTTCAATTACAAAAGAGAAGTGACATCCAACAGCATCACATCCTGCACATTCTAAGATTTATCTCCAGACAAAACGTCAACCTGGACAGTTGCACCGCAAGCAATAGCCTCATCAGGATTTATACTCATGTTGAGATCCTTGCCATTGAAGAAGTCTTGTAGAAGTGTCTGGATTCTGGGGATTCAAGTAGAACCACCCAGCAGGACAATGTTGTGAATCTGTGATTTATGTAGTTTGGCATTTCTTAAGGACTTTTCCACTTGTGCCATGGAAAAGATCAGGATTCACCTTTTCAAAATGGGTTTGGGTGGTTGATGTACACAAGTTAATTCCTTCATAGAGGAAGTCAATCTCAATACTGGTCTGGGTACTGGTAAAGAAGGTATGCTCTGCATGTTCACAAGCAACATGAAGATGGAGAACAGTCCTCTTCTTCTCACTGATGTACTTCTTATGATTTCACTTGAACTTGGCAATGAAATGGTTGATCATTTAGTTGTCAAATTCCACCCCATCCAACTGGGTGTACCTAGCTGTGGATTTGACTTCAAAGACACCATCTTCAATGGTAAGAATGGAGACCTCAAAAGCACGACCTCCAAGGTCAAAGATCAATACATTTCTCTTAACATCAATCTTTTTTTGTTCAAGCCATAAGCAATAGCATAAGCAGTTGCCTCATTGGTGATTTGGAGCACACTGAGATTTGTGATGGTTCCAGCATCTTTGTTGGCCTGACAGTGGGAATAGTTGAAATAGGATCGTACTGTGACCACAGAATTTATGACAGTCTTCCCAAGGTAAGCTTCAGCAATTTCTTTCATCTTGGTCAAGACTATAGAAAATAATTCTTCTGCATAGAAATTGGTGGTCTCCCCTTTGCACTCCATTTGGACCCAAGGCCTGCCTGCATCATTCACTACTATAAAAGGCTAGTACTTCATGTCTGATTGTACTACGGCATCATCAAATCTGTGACCAATAAGATGTTTGGCATCAAAAACTGTGTTGGTGGGCTTCATTGTAACTTGATTCTTTGCAGCATCATCAATTAAATAATCTGTGTCAATGAAAGCAATATAGCATGGCATGGTCTTGTTTCCTTCGTGATTAACAATGATCCCCACTTTTCCATGTTGGATGATTCCCACATAGGAGTAAGAGGTGCAAAAATCAATGCCAACTGTGAGTTTCTTTGACATGGCTTCTGGGGAGTCAGGAGTCATAGCTGACCACTCTGGAGAAAGAAGGGCTGCTGCTGCATTGAGTAGACCTTGAAAACTAATTTCTACAAAAGTGGAAACTGAGGGGATACCCATCAGTTGGGGCATGGCTGAATAATTTGTAATATAAGAATGTAAGGGAATACTATGATAGCAAGCAGATTACAAAGAAACCTGAAAAGACTTACATGAACTGATGATGAGTGAAATTAGTGGGAAATACTATCCACATCTAGAGAAAGAAATATGAAGTCTGAATGCTGATTGAAGCATACTATTTTTACTTCCTCTTTTTTTTAAATTTGTCATGGTTTTCCTCTTTTTTTGACAACATGCATAATGTGGAAATATGTACAAATGTATATGTGTAACCTCTATCATATTGCTTGTCATCTTAGGGAAGGGGGAGAGAAGCAAGGGAGGGAGAAAAATTGGGAACTCAAAATCTTACAAAAAATGAATATTGAAAAGTACCTTTATGTGTAACTGAAAAATACGATTAAGTGTGGAAAAAAAGAGATCTATTTTGGAGCATTAAGAAGAGGTGCATTCAATTACAGTCAAATGATCTGGACTTGAAAACTGACTTTGATACTTACTGCTTATAATATCAAAAAGTGTCACTTAAACTTTCTGGGCTTTTATCTTAATCTGAAACAAAGAGTTGTTAGACTGGCTGACCAGTGGAACATCTTCCATTTGTAAGTCTATAATGCTGAGCATGTAACATTCAGTTTTGTGACTGTACTTTTACAAGAAATTTGAGAAATTGTAGAATATTCAGAGAAATCCAATCTGAAGGGTGAATTGTATATGACATACAGGAAATGGTTGCAAAAATCAGAGATATTTACTCTGGAGTACAGAAGGGAGCAGGAACGTTATCTTTTCCTTCTAATATCTCAAGGGTTTTTGCACGAAAGAAGAATTTGTTTTATTTTGTTTTGTTTTGGTTTGTCTTATGTCATTTCAGAAAGCATAGCGAATGCAATAGGTAAATGTTAAATGTCAGCAGATTTTGGCTTGCCGTAAGAAAGAATTGTGAGAACTTTGGAACTACATGGAAACAGAAGAGGATGCTTTTTGAGACATTGAATTCCTTAAGTACAAATGCGTTCTAGTAGAAGATTGACAACTATTTGCTAATTGATTCCAAAGTGAGATAGAAAGTTGTACTAAATACCAGTGTTAAGTGGACTAAATAAAAATGTGTTTACTTACAACTATTCTACTCCAGGATTCTGTCTTCCCCAAATCCATTCCATTTGTTGTAATTGAAGTAACATTTTCTAAACACCAATTATGTGCTAAGCTGTTGGGGCTATAAATTCTAAAACAAACTATATCCCATCTTCAAGGACTTTGCCTTCTATTGTGGAATACAACATGTACAGATAGCAAAACAAAACATGGTTCTCTATTACTCAATAAACTTCACTGGCTCCCTCTTGTCTGTGGGATAAAATATGTACTTCTCTAGCTTTTCAAGTCATTCATAATCTGGCCTCAATTTCTAGTCTCTTCACTCTAAGATCCCGGCAACCTGGTTTTCTCTTTTTCTTCCTTAGGAGAATCCATCTCCTATATCCATGTCTTTGTAAAAAGTAATGAAATCTAGCAATTATACGGTTCTTTAATGTCTGCAAATCACTTTTCAAGTATTATTTAATTTTATCCTTACTAGTCTTGAGAAGGAGGTACTATTGTTATCTTCATTTTGTAGATGAGGAAACAGAGGAAGACAGAGGTGAGTAATTTACTCAGGGTCATACAACTACTAATATCTGGGGTCAAATATGAATTTAGGTCTTCCTGATTCTACGTTCTGTCCACTATGCCACCTAGCTGCATTTGCTCTCCATATTTAGAATACACTGCCCTTTTTATGTCCACCTAAGACAACCCCTCTCCTTTTTTAAGACTCAGCTTAAGTGCTACCTTCAATATGAAGCCTTCCTTTATCACTTCCAATTGATGCATTCTCCCAACTATCATTTATTTAACTATTTTGGTTTTATTCTTTTATATTTGTTTGGAGAATATTAATATTTGTACTTTTCTTTCCTTGTAAGCTGCTTGAGTGCTTTCATTCACTTTATTTTTATTCTCAGCACACAGCTTATTTTTTAGCTTGGCAAACAGTAGGTGCTAAATAAATGCCTATTTATTGACTTCATGGAGTAGAGCACTATCAGACATAACTGTGAGAGAAAAAGTAAGGTCCCAAAAATAAAGTTAAAAGAAAACAAACAAGAAAATCTTTTAGTTTTTTTTCCCTGTGGAAAGCTAAAAGTAAAAATCAAGCATGTGTTAAACTGTATTTGAAACTTTGCACTGCTCTTTTCCAAATGAATCCATTATGATCTAGGAAGCACAGGCTGAGCTTGGCAAGTCGCTAAGAGAACGCTGACTGTACTTTATTCTTCCTGAATAGTTTGAGTCCCTTGGAAAAAAATACATATTTTAAGTATTTTAATAATATCTCCCCATAATATGTCCTACCAGCTGGCCTATATTGCTGACACAGTATAGAATACAGTCCTCACAAGCCATGTGAAGCATGAGTCTGTGTATAAGTATTAAGGTTTTTATTTTTATTACTTTTCTGGATGCATTCATTTAAAGAACTCTGTATTACATCCACACTGAGTTAGAATCCAAGAATTCTGGAATTGAGAGCTAGAAGGGACCCTGGATATCTTCTAGCTAACTGACTCGTAAAAAGTTTGAGAGATTTCTTTTCTTCAGCTCTATCAGAAGCCTTGCAAAAAGAAGAGGTGATTACTATCCCCAGCAGACTAAGGCAACCATTCTCGGCTTACTCCCTGCTTTTGCTGAATTATTATTACATGTAACTTAAGTAAGATACTGCTCAGAGAATGGATGGGGAACCTGCAGCCTTGAGGCCACGTGTGGCTTTCTAGGTGCTTGGGGATGATCTTTTGTCCGAGTGGAAGTTTTACAGAGCAAATCATTTTATTTAGGGGATTTGTTCTGTGAAGTTTGAATTCAGTCAAAGGGCTGTTCTTCAGGACCTAAAGGGTCATATGTGGCCTCGGGGCCACAGGGTCTCAAGTGGCCTAGACTATTTGTCCAAAGATGGATATACCACCTACTTACATTTTTTTGGTGCTATCTGGGATGTGTAATAACTACAGTGAAATAGCCAAATGAATACAATATTCATGCAGGTAGGTTCGACACTGGATAGAGCAGTGTACCTGGAGTTAGGAAGACCTAAGTTCTAATGTGGCTTCAGTTTACTCTCTGTGTGACCCTGGGGAAGTAACCTAATCTCTATTTGCCTTAATTTCTTCATCTGTAAAATGGAGATAAATGGAAATAATAGTAATATCTACCTCCTAAGATTACTGTATCAAATGATATAATAATTCTAAAGTACTTAGCATGCCTAGCAAATATTAAACTCAAAAATATTATTATTATTATCTAGAGAAAAGAAAATGCTTTGACCATTGTATAAAGAAGAGTTCATGAGTAAAAATCACAGAAAATAAAATCTGCCACTTTACTACATTAAATTTAAAAGGATTTATAGAAATAAAACCAATCTGATTAAATTTAGAAAGGAAAATGATCTGGGCCAGATATTTGCGGTAATTACTCTTAAAAGAACTGATTCAACTGTATAAGCAAAACAGCCATCCCTCAACATTTAAATGGCCAAAGCTTATGAACAGTAGTTCTCAAAAGAAAAAAAGGCAAGCTATCAATAGTAATGCAATAAAAATTACCCAATTGACTAATGATCAAAGAAATGCAAATTAAAGCAATGATGAGATTAGATTGGGAAAGATTACAAACACAGGAAATATTTTCCACAGTGAAGAGGTAGGATGAATAGGAGATGAGGGAAAGACAAGGAAGGAAGGAAGGAAGGAAGAAAGGAAGTGAGGGAGGGAAGGAGGGAAGGAAGGAAGGAAGGAAAAATGGTGGGAATGAGATCTTTGAAGAGGGAGGGACAAAGAAAGGAAAAGAAAAAGAAAAGAAAGAAAGGAGGGTAGCAGACTTTTTCAAAGCATAGAAGAGAACAAAATGAAGAAAAGAAAGAACTTTTAGGGTGTGTGTGCGTGTGTGTGTGTGTGTGTGTGTGTGTGTGTGTATACACATGCACACCATGCACCTATTTGTACTTCAGCTCAGTTTTGTAGAAGAAATAAACATGTATAAAACATAATCCTTGCCCAATTTTCCATCTTTCTTATTAGGAAGATAAAAAGTAGAAATTAAATAATTAAAGATCAAAGTAATATACTACAAAATAGGGTGCTAAATATTTGGTACAGAAAGCATATAAAAAATGAATTAAAGAAGGATAGAGCCATATAGCCTGGATGATTCAGAGAAACTTTCATAGAAAAGATGATAGTTAACCTGCATGTGTACACACTAGAAGGGTAGTTTGGAGGGGCAGACCTTTTTAACCATGCTTGGCAGAAGTTACTGGTAACATGGAATGATCAACAGAATGAAACATGACCATGGTGTATACACTTTGCTGCTAGTAATTGCTACAGGGTGCTGAAGAACACTGGTCTGACTACAGTAGAAAGCAGTTGGAGAGAAGTATGGTTAATAAAAAACCTGTGCATGATTATGGAGGGCTTGGAATTGTCATGCTGAAGAGCTTGGCATTGATTCTATAGGGCATACAACTATTGAGGCTTCTTTAACAGAAGATGACTAGAAAATGGTGTTTTGAGAAGACCAGTCTAATAGAGAAGTGTAGGTTGAATTGGATGGAGAAGGACTGACAGGAAAACTCAACTCTAGACCTTTGAGTATTCTAGAAACAATTCTCATCTCAATAATGTTGAAATTAATGATGTCCATAGAAAAAACAACATAATAATCTTTATATTTGTATAGCACTTTATAATTTGTAGAGAATTTCTCAAATACTATTAAGTACTATTTGTTCATATCTAGATCATACCTGCCAAAAGAAATAGATTGGGGGGAAGAAATAAAAATTATGTAGAATTCTGTACAGCAGGAATAGCACGGCTTTATAGCTTACACGAAGGTTTTATGCAAAATGTATTTTTCGGAAAAATGTGACCTGACTTATATTCAGACCATTATGACATATCATCTCATTTGATAGTGATCAAAAGTTGACAGGGCATTGCAAATCTCTTTTTTTAAAGTTGCACTATTTTAATACACTCACACACATTCTTCCAGAATTCGCTGGCATGCCTTATATTTGCTTTTCACTGTTTCCACAACTCCGTGATATTTTTACTGCATGTGTTTGCCCCACTGATCCGTATCCCAGAACCTCATGCCCTCTCATTCTATTGTGATACCCAATTGTATTTTTTAAAATTCTTAACAACATTATTTATTATATAATTGTGTTAAAAGTTAAAATATCAATTATTTTAATTTACATATAGAACTATAAGGTTTGATTCTCACAACAGCCCTCTGAAGCAGGTATTATAATCTCCATTATACAGATGAAGAAACAGGTTGACATAAATTTTTTGACTTCCCCTAAAGTTATTCAAATAGTGAGTACCTAAAGCAGAATTCAATATCAGATCTTTCTTATGCCAAAATAGACCCATTTTGCATATTTTCTTTATATTTTGTTTCTTTCATATTTTATTTCTTTTAAATTTTGTTCAGATAGCTTTCTGACTCTAGGTCAATTGTACATTTTATACTTCTCACTTTTGCTGCCTGGTTGTCCAACTTCTTTTTCTGGTAAAATACATTCTTGATGAAACAGCATCTATTACAATCTGGTGCACAAGATGTAGAATGATAGATTTATGTGTAGAAGAGATATCAGAGAATATTCAAGCAGTCAAACTCTGCATTTCAGGGATGGATTCTCCCAGGGAGGATATCTTGCTTATCTCCCTTTTCAGCCTAGATTCCCATGTTATTTTTCTTCGGACAGTATGTTCCATTAATTACCCAACAGTGTACTTAAAACATTAACCAAAGAAATGTCTTTCTGCAGAGACAAATGTATATGCTTTGTCTCTATGGTAAGATTGTGCCAAATTATAGACCAGAATTCAGAAACCTTTAGCAATAACATTCCTTCAGTATACAGATGAACAAGATTTCCCTTTCAAAGTATCATAGGTTTCCAGATGCCAAAGTTTACTAATTAATTTTCCACCTCTGCCCAAGGGGCCTACTCATAATGGAGATAAATTTTTCTTCTGTTGCCTCTCTGTCTCTGATTAGTGAATTTCTTTTTTGAAACACCATGCGAGAAAGTGCTTAGGCCAGCCATGATCATCACTAAAATGGCTCTGCTCCTGACTCCTCCAGCTAATTGTACTTTAATCCTCTGTGGGTACCATCCCCCTACTTTCCAGCTTCCTTTAATGTATTTCCTTCTATTAAAATGTGAGCTTTTTGAGGGCATGACGTTTTTTGCATTTATATTCCTTCCCTTAGCATCCTACATAGCACATAGTAAACTCTGAAAAAATACTTTATGTATTCTGTGATATAATCAGTTAATTAAAACTGCTCACTCCAAATATGACAATACTCTCTAATTTCACATCATGTCTGTCTTAATCCTCATCTCTTGACTCATCTAAAGCCTTTAACATTTTTCATCAACCTCTTCTCCAGAACATCATTTCCATTTTTGTTTCTTTTTCTGTGTTTTCTCCTAATTCTCCTTCTACTTGTTTGAACATTCACTCTTAGTCTCCTTTGTTGATCTTTCTCTAGGTCATTTCCACCAAATATGAGTGCCTTCCTAGGTTCTGACCTGTGCTTTGTTCTATTTTCACTAAATCCTCTCTTACTTGGTAGTCTTATCAGATGCCATAAATTCAATTATCTTTATGAAGATTTATGCTCAGATCCATTTATCCAGCTATATCTTTTCTCCTGACCTCGAATCCAAAACCACCAACTACCTATTAGACATTGTAAACTAGATGTCTTACACATGAGGTCAGCATGTCCCAAACAGAATTTGTAATCTTTTCTCAAAACTCTCTCATCTTTCTAACTTGTTTATTACTATTAATGGCCTCCCAGTCTTCCTGACTCTCAACTTGAGTGCTATTCTTGACTCATCTATCCCAATGACTCTGTACATCAGCCTGATGCCAAGTCTTTTCATTTACACCTTCACAATATCACTTGTATATAACCCTTTGTCACAACTCATATAGCTCCCACCTTAGTGCAGTCCTTCTTTATTTGTCTCCTCATATCTTCTCTCTTTGTTCTAGTGTATCTTTTACTAAATTGCTAAAATAATTTTAAAAAGCAAAGGGTTGACCATGTCAACTCCTACACTCCACCTCAATAAAATTTAGTGGCTCCCTATCACCTTAACTAAAAAAATAAAAAGTCAAATACTTTATTTTACTTTTAAAGCCCTTCTCAGCCTTACCACTTAATATCTTTTATTTTGTGAAAAGAATTAAATTGAGATCTGACAGCGCCATACTATTTATTTCAAATTTGATTCAACCCAACTCCTTCCTCCAACTCAATTCTAGGAGCATTTTATTGTCTACATTATCTGTTCATGGCATACGTACTTGTAAATCTACATATCCTAATATGTGCAATATGTATTCTACATACAGAGCATAAATGTATTGTAATCTGAGTGATAATTGGGACAAAGTAATGTCATCAACTCTAAAGCCTTTCCAGAACAAGGAAAAATTGCTGTAGTTGAGTTTAATGTTCCTGCTGATATGTAAAAAAGATTTTTATTCCCTTAAGCCTCGTGCCTCAGATGAATTATATGTTTTCTGAGACTGGATGTAGAGTTGCCTGAATTTAAAACACTCTCAAAAAGGTGCTTTCTAAAAGTGAGCTCTGTGCTGATATAAAGGGCATCTTAAATCAGTGTGGGCATGGACTGAGACAGTGAGTGAATCATACGTAACTAAGTACACCACAAAGGTGTAAAACCCTTGGGAAATAGAACAAGCACTCAGAGAATCAATGTGTTTAAAAGAGCTTAGTAGACTATATGAGATAGCAATAGCCAAAATCACAATGGAAATGTGTCTCAGCTGAAGTTGTTTTTCAGTAAATGCACAATTTATCACCGTACAAATCTAAAATACCGGGAAAACTGGTCACAAATGTTTCCCAAGATTCTAAGTTCTTTCTTTACCTTAAAGCCCTTTAGAAACCTAAGGTATCATTAATAGTGATTATACCAACATAATATGAAACATCCTAGTATGATAGATTCCCAAGTGGATTATGTCTTCATATACTACTTCCCAAATACTACCTATGTGGCACATAGACAAGGGTTAAATGCCGTGATCCAAATACAGTCTTAACAGGAAGGGACCAGGACCCTGCTAAGAGGTCCTTATTTGAAGCCTATCCTATAGGGAGAAATGAAGACATCAGGACAGGACAGGGGATAAAAATAGAGATTCAGAAGCAATAAGAGTCCAAAACCAAGAGAATGAGAGAAAGGAATTAAGCTGGAGATCAACCAAAGTGGAGGTTTAGATAGACCAAAGCTATATCTGTGCAATTAAATAGGGAGAAAGATAAAGGAGGAAACAAGCCAAGGTCCAATGCCCACCATTCAGATTGTGCCCCACACAATATAGGTATGACAGTTCTCATCAATTAGATGGAAGATGATTTGTTGTGTGTGGTTGTGGTCCAATAAAATGTCAACCAATCCCCTTTATCCCAAAGTCAAGATCTGGAAAGTCCTGTAAAGTTATATGTATTTTGACAGTGAGAATTCTCATTGGCTTCTCAGTGCAGTATTTACTACAACATGGTGCACATGAAATGTGTCACTGAAACCTACGAAGCACTTTTCATACGAATGCATTTCAAGAAAATATTCATTTAACCAGCTATAGCCAAAAAAATGACTAGTAGCCTCTGTCCTAAGGACACAGTCCATAATCCTTCCCTGAGGTAATGAGAAGACATAGCTCATGTTCATCTTTAAAGACAGGTTCAGCAGTGAGCTCAAATAGCGGGGCTCTGAGGATAATTTTGCTTATGCAAATTATAGAAACTATTAGATTCTATCTCATAACCAACAGATTAGCAAGGTTGAAGAAAAGGAGGAATGATAAATGTTAGAGGGATTGTGAGAAAACAGACACATTGATTCACTATGGCAGACTTGAGAATGGATGTGATCCTTTTGCAAAGTATACCCAAGATATACAGAAAAATAATTATAAACAGAAAGCTACAGCTGGGTCCCTTTGACCTAACTGTACCACTGCTAGTCTTTTATCCAGAAGTGATCACAGAAAATGTCATTATCTACACAAAAATATTCATAATAGCTTCTTTGCGGTAGCAAACATACACCTGTGCATTCATGCATGCACACACACACACACACACACACACACACATACACAAATGGCTGAATAAGTTGTGGGATATGAATGTGATAGAATACTATTATACAGTAAAAAATAAAGAGATAGATCTCAAAGTGACACATTAAGACTTGAATTAAGTGAACTAGTACAGAGAGAAATAAGGAAAACCTGAAGACTAATTTATGCTCTATCCTTAATATCATAAAGATAATCAATCTTGTAGACTTTTATAAACCAATTAATAATGAAATAAGTAGAACTAGGAGAAAAATTTATGCACTAACAAAACTTAAAGACAAGCAGCACTTGAAGATGTAAGAATATGCTAAATATAAGCACTATTCATGATTCCTAAGGACTGATGAAACTTGATCCACTTAATGACAGAGAGGGGATAGGTTTAGGGTAAAGAGAAATGCAGATACACACACATAACTTTTAACAAATGAGCATATTAAAATAAAATAAATTCTACCATCAGATGCATATGTCTATATATAGATATAGACAAACACCATAGGTAGAGTAATAGATCTATCTATGTGTATCTGTGCATATATATACATACAAACATATATACATGTGTATGTATGTGTGTGTATTTATGGAGAGAGAACAAGAAAGATATATGTGTGTATTTTATATATGTATGTGTGTGTATGTTTGTGTGTGTACATACACACACACTCAAACTATACAGATACAAACCCTAGAAAGATAGATGATAGATGATAGATAGATAGATAGATAGATAGATAGATAGATAGAGAGAGAGAGAGAGAGAAAGAGAGAGAGAGAGAGATAGATAGATAGATGGATGGATGACAGATAGCATGTTTCTGCTGGAGACAACATTTGTTTCAAGTTCTGTCATGTTGAACACATTTTAAAATGAATCCTCATTTGCATACAGAAGTACTTTTAATGCAAATAGATATGCTCAGGACAGAATACAAATAGTTTAACAAATTGACTTTTTTTAATTGTGCTGTTTGCATTTCATATCTGCAAAGTAATTGCTGGCCAAATGATATCAACTCAGCAAATTTCTAACAATGCATCCCCAGGAACACCTGTCAGGCATTCTTCATTCTGAAGACTTGTTTCTTTAAAAGGAATTTGGTAGGACAGGCATCAGTGAACTCAGCTTTAGCATCAAAGGGTTGAGCCCTGGTTCTCACCCTGTCAAGTGGACTCCCCTCTTTGAGAATCAATGAAGCTATTGGACTTTAATGAGAGTGTTGCAAGAAACCCCATGGGTCTGCTGCCATCTTATATGATTGCTTGCCCAGGCTTTCAAATCAAGCTTGAGGACTTGGATCTGCAGCTCAATGGGATGGAATCATTTTATTATATAGAGATTTTATTAACCCCTAGTCTTACTATATATTATATCTATACTTCAATTCTGAGTTTGATTAGAAATACCTGACAAACAATCGCAACTTATAGCAAAGGGCACATGGCCAACACAAGCAATCTATGCCCTTTAAAAAGGCAGGAATCATACTCTCATTCATCCTTGTTCCTTTCCACAGTTATAGTGGCTTGGATGATGCAAAGGCAAAGCATCAATTATTGAATGATTGTCTCCAAAAGACAGCTTTGCTTCTGCTGAAATTGAACCAGGAAAGTAAGTTTTTCACTTCACAATAAGGTTTGATTCTTGAGGTTTTCCTTTATCTGTGAGGTAATTTGATATAACAGTGAGAGGGCAGTACTCCAAGTTAAAAGATATAGATTTGAATATTGAGCCCTTCAACATGTGTTAGCTATACAACCAAGGGAAATCATTTACCTCTTCTGAGACCCAGTTTCCTCATTTAAAAAGCAATGATGAAAATATCTGACCTACCTACCTCATGGGGTCCTCAAGAGACAAAAAGATAGATTGTACATAAAGAGAACCAACTTCACCGAATTTAAAAGGAACTGAATTTTTATAGAAAGTTTCTCTTATAAAGATTTCATTTCTTAAATATATAAGGAACTGAGTCAAATTTATTTTAAAAAATAGAAGCCATTCCCCAGTTGACAAATAGTCAAAGAATATGAATATGCACTCTTCAGGAGAAATCAAAGCTTTCAATAATACATGAAACAATACTCTAAATCACTACAAATCAGAGAAATGCAAAGTAAAATAAGTCTATTACCACTTCCCATGTATCAGATTGACTAAGATTAAAGGAATCAAAAAAAAGGCAAATGCTGGAGGGGATGAAGGAAAAATTGGGACACTGATACTCAGTTGGTGAATTTGTAGACTAGAGAATAATTTAAAACTCTGCCCAAAGGTTATAAAACTGTGCATACTCTTTGATTCTAGAAAACCACTACTTGGTCTGTATCTCAAAGAGAGAAAAACAAAGAGAAAAACCAAAACACAAAAACAAACAAACCATCAAACACATTTATAGTAACTTTGTAGCAGCAAGGAATTGGAAGCTGAGGAGATGCCCATCAATTGGGAAATGGCTGAAAAAATTGTAGCACATGATTGTGATAAGGTACTATTGTGCTATAAAAAATGAAAACATGATGGTTTCAGAAAAAAAAAAAAAAACCTAGAAAGACTTCTAGGAACTCACACAAAGCAAAGTGAAGCAGAACCAAGCAATCATTGTACAGAGTAACAGCTGTTAGGATGATCAGCTGTGATGAAGACAATGATCCAAGATTATTCCAGAGGACTCAAGATGGAAAATGCTATTCACCAACAGAGAGAGAACTTATAAACCCTGAATATAGATTGAAGCATCCTTTTTTTAAAACTTTAATTTATTGTTTTATTTATTTGCGTTTTCTTTTGCAATATGACTAATATGGAAATAGGTTTTTCATGACCTCACATGTATAATCAAAATTAATTACAGAACCATGGCAGACTTCCTAAAGAAAGTGATCATTTAATTTGTCTTTAAAGAATGAAGACACTGAGGCAAGATAAAG
Source organism: Notamacropus eugenii (assembly GCF_028372415.1). Classification (NCBI taxonomy): domain Eukaryota; kingdom Metazoa; phylum Chordata; class Mammalia; order Diprotodontia; family Macropodidae; genus Notamacropus; species Notamacropus eugenii. The sequence goes on along the minus strand of NC_092872.1, from coordinate 18,723,737 downwards.
GGAAATGATATGACATGTTGGGAATAGGGGGCGTTGTGAACAAGAACACAGTTGTGAAAGTACAAGCCATATGAGAAGGAGGTTGAGTAGTACAAATTTACTGGAGGATACAGAATATGGAAGGCAAGAGTATACAATAAATAGAAAGATATAGTCATGTCAAATTGTTTATGCCCTTGAGCATCAGATGAAGATTGAAATTTGAACTATTGCTACCTCAGCCTTTCAGTTGTTTGGCAGTTTCTTATTCCTTATGGCTTTCTCCGTCTCCATCTCTCTGTCTCTCACTTTGTCTCTTAGACTCTGTTTCTGTCATCTCTGTTTTTGCCTGTCTCTCACACTCACACATGCACACATACGTAAAAAATTTAGGAAACTAAATCTAGACCTAGAAAACACCTTTGAGGTCACCAATCTAATTCCCTCATTTACAAATAAGAAACTAAGGTTTAGAAAGGTCAAGTGACTTTTCTATAGTCATACAAAGAAAAAGTGTTAGGGTGATGATTGGAACTTATGTCCTGTGACTCCAAGGTTAGAATTGTGGGTAATTAGAACTAGGTGATTGTCCTGTCAGTCTCTGCCACTGCTATGCTTCTGTCTTTTTAATGTATGTGTGTAACACACTCATAGCTATATATAGCATACTTTCACGTATATATGTATATATCCATGTGTGTATGTACACGTGTGTATGTGTGTATACACACATTTTTTCTGGCCTAGATTGGTTTATTCTAAGTATTGGTCATATTCATCCTTAGCTTTAGCCAGATTGCACTTAGGGATTGATTTTATAGTAAAATATAATGTTTATTTGAATCCCTCCAACACCAGCTTTTGATATCAGAGAGTCTGCTGACAGGCATCAGAAGAAAACACTTCCCGAAATAAGACTGAATCTTCTGTTTGCCTAAACCACTTTTACAGTATGCACTTGATATGGTTCACAATAACTCAAAATCTGATTTTAGCTACTAATCTTGAACAACACTGTTGATAACTATCAAAGTTTATATCCTCTTACTTTTTTTCCTTGAAGGGAGAAAAAATAAGAGTGCAAATGACACTGATTAATAGAAAAATTATTAGTATACTAACATGGGTATTTTTCCTCAAATAGCTTTGGTTGGTGCTTCCCTTAAAAGTCAAGTTTAGGCTTGTTTTGAAGATGGTGAAGTAGAAAGACACACATACACATAGCTCCGAACACACAAACCACAGAACGGCTAGAGGGGACCAAGCCAGGGCGAATTCTGCACCCAGAGACCACGGAGTATTGGAGCGAGGGAGATTCCTGCTCCAGAGAGACCTGCGGACCTCTCGCGGGGGGTCCTTCACACCACGGACTGGGCGCTGGGAAGGGGAGCGGAGTGCGGCCTTGCCACGGCCCCTGACACTGAGGGGAGGAGATCCGAGAGGGCTACGGGGATGGGATCTCCAGCGGCCACGCGGGTCCCCCCACCCACAAAGGGACCTGCAAACCTCTCGCAAAAGGTGCGTCGCGCTGCAGACGCAGAGCCCAGCCCGGACCTGCGGCAGCGGCGGCGGCCACGGATCCGAGAGGCACAGATCTGAGAGGGCTCTGGAGGCGGGGTCTTCAGCAGCAGCATGGGCCCCCCCACCAACAGGTGACTGACAGGGGTGGGTGAGAGAGTCTCTTTGGCGGGTTGAGAGGGGAGTGAGGTGCCCCCAAGGCTCGGGCCCCCCCCCCGGGAGGTGGGGGCTGAGAGGCGGCTGCGGACGGGGGCTCCCCAAATGGGCAGGAGCCTGGATCCATTGTGGAAGGTCTGTGAATAAACCCCCAGAGGGAACTATGCCTGAGAGGCGGCCCTGCCCCTGACCACCTGAACTTAATTCTCACACTGAATAGCAGCCCTGAACCCGCCAAAAATCCTAAGGCGGGAAGCAGCATTTGAATCTCAGTCCCCAAACGCTGGCTGGGAGGACCAGGAGGCGAGGTGGGTGTGAGGAGAACATTCAGAGGTCAGGCCACTGGTTGGAGAAAATGCCAAGAAAAGGCAAAAGAAATAAAACTATTGAAGGGTACTTTACCGGAGAAAAGACACTTCCTCCCTTCCTTTCTGATGGGGAGGAACAATGCTTGCCATCAGGCAAAGACACAGAAATCGAGGATTCTGTGTCCCAGCCCACCCAATGGGCTCGGGCCATGGAAGAGCTCAAGAGGAATTTTGAAAATCAAGTTAGAGAGGTGGAGGAAAGACAGGGAAGGGAAATGAGAGGGATGAGGGAGAAGCATGAAAAGCAGATCAGCTCCCTGCTAAAGGAGAACCAAAAAAATCTTGAAGAAATTGGCACCTTGAGAACTAGCCTAACTCAGCTGGCAAGGGAGGTGCAAGGGGCCAATGAGGAGAAGGATGCTATCAAAAGCAGAATTAACCAAATGGAAAAGGAGATTCAAAAGCTCACTGAAGAAAATAGATCTTTCAAAACTGGAATGGTATGGATGGATGCTAAGGACTTTTCGAGAAAGACAGATATCTCAGAACATACCGCGCAGATTCAAAAAATGGAAGATAGTGTGAAATATCTTATTGGAAAAACAACTGACCTGGAAAATAGAATCAGGAGAGACAATGTAAAAATTCTGGGACTACCTGAAAACCATGATCAAAAGAAGAGCCTAGACATCATCTTCCATGAAATTATCAAGGAAAACTGCCCTGAGATTCTAGAACCAGAAGGCAAAATAAATATTCAAGGAATCCGCAGAACACCGCATGAAAGAGATCCAAAAAGAGAAACTCCTAGGAGCATTGTGGCCAAATTCCAGAATTCCCAGGTGAAAGAGAAAATATTGCAAGCAGCTAGAAAGAAACAATTCAAGTATTGTGGAAATACAATCAAGATAGCACAAAATCTGGCACCCTCTACATTGAGGGATAGAAGGGAATGGAATAGGATATTCCAGAAGTCAAAGGAACTAGGACTGAAGCCAAGAATCACCTACCCAGCAAAACTGAGTATAATACTTCAGGAGAAAAAATTGTCTTTCAATGAAATAGAAGACTTTCAAATTTTCCTAATGAAAAGACCAGAGCTGGAAAGAAAATTTGACTTTCTAACACAAGAATGAAGAGAACCATGAAAAGGCGAACAGCAAAGAGAAATCATAAGGGACTTACTAAAGTTGAACTGTTTACATTCCTACATGGAAAGACAATATTTATAACTCTTGAAACATTTCATTATCTGGGCACTGGGTGGGAGTACACACACACACACATGCACACACGCACACATACATAGAGACAGAGTGCACAGAGTGAATTGAAGAGGATGGGATCATATATTAAAAAAAAAATGAAATCAAGCAGTGAGAGAGAAATATTGGGAGGAGAAAGGGAGAAGTTATATGGGACAAATTATCTCTCATAAAAGAGGCAAGCAAAAGACTTATTAGTCGTGGGATAAAGAGGGGAGGCAAGAGAAAAACATGAGGTCTACTCTCATCACATTCCACTAAAGGAAAGAATATAATGCACACTCATTTTGATAGGAAAACCTATCTCATAATACAGGAGAGTGGGGGACAGGGGCACAAGCAGGGTGGGGGAGAGGATGGAGGGGAAGGCATGGGGAGGAGAATGCAATACGAGGTCGACACTCATGGGGAGGGAAAGGACCATAAGAAAATAGAAGTAAAGGGGGACAGGATAGGATGGAGGGAAATATAATTAGTCCTATACAACACAACTAGTATGGAAATCATTTGCAAAACTAAACAGATATGGCCTATATTGAATTGCCTGTCTTTCAAGGGGAAGGGGTGGAGAGGGAGGGAGCTAAGGAGGTTAGAACTCAAAGTGTTAGGACCAAATGTAATGTTCTTACCACTGGGTAACAAGAAATACAGGTTAAGGGGTCAAGAAAGCTATCTGGTCCTACAGGACAAAAGAGAAGACGGAGACAATGGCAGGGAGGGAGGATAGAGGAGAGAGCAGATAGGTCACAGGGGCAATTAGAAAGCTCGGGTTTGGGGGGGGGAGGGGATGAAAGGGGAGAAAATTTGTTACCCAAAATTGTGTGACAATAAATGTTAAAAATTAATAAAAAAAAAAGTCAAGTTTAGACCTGAGAGTGCTAATAATGTAAATTTAATATAATGTAATGTAAAATAGATCATTAGTTTCTTTTTAGAAATGATATAATATTACTCTTTTGACTTAGGCATGACATTAGAGACCCTGAAGTCCAATATCTTCATTTTATAAATGAAGAATTTGAAGCCCAAAGAGGAGCAGTGACATTCCCATTACAACACAGCTTATAAGTAGCAGAACTAGCATTCAATACTGATCCTTTGCATCTCAATTATGTTATTACTTCTGAAACATGACTATCGCTATTAAAAAATATTAGTACAGCCTGCTCCATTCCTAGTCAAATAGGGTATGAATTTTTGCACAGCTTATGGTCAAATTTCTTATTTTCATTTTTTAATATATTTTTATTCATTTTCCACTTTGTTTCCTGGTGTGTGTATAGGGAAGCACAAACAAAACAAAACAAAACGTTTAAATACACACATATGAATACATAGATATGTACATATGTATGTAGATTCCCCCAACTCCTCCCTGGAAAGAAGTTTAAAAGGAAGAAAATGGGGAACACTTGTACATCCAGCCTGCTCTACTACCAGCTGTAGTTTTGGGAGCAAGAAATGGATGAAAGAGTGGCCTAAAAATTGATGGTGAGGATATTGTTCAGAAGCTTTGGAAAAGGAGAAAGGCAGGGAGGGTTCATACTGAGAGTACTAAAAGTGGGAGGCCATTTCATAACACTTCTTGTTGGTAATCTATAAATGGATACCTTTCCTTGTCAACAGCAGGATTAGTGTCATGGTGACAGGAGAGATTGAAGGTGAGATCATGGCCGTTGCTCTTCATAGGAAGGACCATGGTTTACTCTCCATCTGGCAGCAGCCAATCCCTGAATATTTCTGCCCTCCAAATATCACCTCATTTATGAAGAATGATATTTCCCAGACAGTACACCTAACTCAACTACTTTGTTTAAGGTTTTCCTGAGCCCAGAAGACCAGTGAAAGTCGTTATGTCTACAATGGCTGCATCGTGACAAGACCCACCATGAATTTGTTGATGTAGGCTTTCCAATTGGCCATACTGGGGGATCTGACTCTGCTGCTATTGCAGGCAGGAGGTAGATCAAAAACTCAGTACATGTACTGATGTCCAGACTCACAGCTCTCTTATTCTAATTTTCATTCTGTTGGGATTCTTGGGATTTGATCATCTTTTCCATATATTTGTTTCTATTCCAGAGAATAAAGCTTCCTAAATATTCATTCTGCTTTGCTGCATTCAGATGATGACTTCCATAGGGGAAAATTTTGCTTTATACTACAATATTAAATTTCACTAACCAGCTGTGCTTGCACTACAGTTTTCACCTGGTGTCATTATCACTGTGTCTGTGATTAGCATCTATTAGAAAAAAGTTGGGCTATTCCTCTAATGGCTCTGTCAGATTTAAAAAAAGATCTGAAAAAGTGAAATGAGTAAAGCAAAAATCACTAATGAGATACATTAAGTGACATGAAGATTGGTTGATTTATTTCCATCTAAAGGTATGTTTACATCATCACCAAAGTATCTAAAATGTTTCCTTGCCTCCATGGTTATTCTAAAGAATGTAACTTCCCTTGGTTCAAAAGCCTTTTTTGGGACCCCATTTTCTATTGAATAATGCAGCCCCTCCCTTATCCTACCTTCATAGTCCTCCATGATCCATTTTCAATCTTTCTGCTGTACTTTACAATATTTCCATCGCACATTTCACAGTATTCCCAGCATACACTTGTGCTGTCACTAAAGAAGACCACTTGCTATTCCCTAATGTTTTTTCCTACTTTCTTGTCCTACCTTCCCCTGTCACTGTGTCTTAGTTCATGTTGTTTCCTGTACATGGAATTGACTTCAGTTGAAGTAATAAAACACCCTGAAGGAGAGATAGAGGAGTCAAACTACTACTGCAGCTTCAATCATTACTACTCATCAAAATATCAGGGAAGCAGCCCAGGTCCCTGAGCCCAGTAGCCCAGACAATGCTAGTGCTCCATGAATGTGATAGTTCCTGTTTCCAGTTTAATTCCAATAGCCATCATTAAGTGTAACAGACTTCTTAGAGAATAAACCTCCCATCTTTGCCACTAATAATACCAGTGCTGACCAACAGCCATGACTGACAAATGTGCCTGTAAGCCATTGAAATAACGGGGACTCGCAGATGATAGTTCTAATTTCCATATATCTCCCACAATAATAGTCTGAGGGACTAATGTATTAAGATGGGGCTAATCACACTGGCCAAGTGCCAAGCAATTGCCACTGACAAGTCAACCTGTCTGAAACAGTAAGGCACCTGAAGAAAGGTGGTATATACTCTACAAGTTATGTCACCACAACATCTTCTTGGGAAAAATATTAAAAAAAAAACATCTAGGACCCTGAGACCAAGATAACTCCAAATATCTCTACCATTACCTTAATCTCTAATAATGCTTCAGTTTCTGAAGCCATAATCCAAGAAACTGACTTTTGTAGATAAATGCCCTGGAAATTGCCTCTCAATGATCTATATAGACTCTGTCTCTTCACTGAAGAGAAAATTATTTCCACCAAAGTCTTGTCATGAATGGATATGATTATATCAGTGAAAATAATATTAGAGATGCATTAGCATATTATTTTGTCTTTGCACCATAAGAAACATGAGTTCTTTCCATGTGATTTGAAATTGACATTTGTTTCCATAAAAAAGAATGTAAACTCCCTAAGAGTAGGGACTTTCTGGCTTTACAACGTTTATCCCCATGGCAAAGTACTTTCTACAAAGTAAGCTCATATTTTTTTTCTTTCATTCATTTATGATGGGTTTTAAGTTTTGGTGACATTGGTTCAGATTTGTATCCTAAATGAACTCCATTTGCATCTTCTTAGCAATCTTTTTTTTCTTTTAAAAATATTGGGGATTACATTAGATTTCAAAGATAATACAGGATTGGAAGACAGTAATCAGAGAGCAGTGTACATATTTTCCATCTCCTTCTGCATTGTACTAATATGAGCAAAACATTCTTGCCTCTGTCACCTAGTTTCAAATAATAAAAGCAGGAAATTTTGAAAAGGTCAACAGAAGAATAGTTGTATTTTTGCTCAGACTCTATTAGATACCAAAGTTCTTGTTCATAACTCGAATGAGCATAATTATAATGGAAACATAAAATGATCCATAGAGTATGATCCATTTTTAAAGTAATTATAGTAATTAGTGGCAGCATGCTATAAAAATGTGGCTATTATCATGGCTATCATTTTCAGATTTCTTTTCTCTGACTTGTCAGCTATAAAATTCTTCACCCCTGCTTCCCATCTTACTGTGAATGCTGGAATGTTAGAGTTATAGGAATAATTCTCATCATAGATTGACCTGTACTAACAGCCCCTACCAATGAAAGTTAGCCCATTTCTGGCTCTGTGATTGCCAGGACCAAAAGTTGCCAAAAAAATACATCCTTTGTTTCCACAAAGATATCTATATGATAACCTCATCTTGGGCTAGCGTTGTACGGACTTAGGGCATGAGGAAGTTATAGGTGAGGAAAAAACACTGAGGTGGAAAAAGCACAATGGAAATGAGAGGATGGGCTGATGAAAGTACATTGGCTGGCTGTGGGCTAGAAGAAGCTGATATTGTTCTCTAAAGCTAGAACATCCTTTTTCCTTAACTCTGCCTCTTTGAATACCTGGCTTCCTCCAAGGCAGCTCAAATTCAACATTTTTGTAAGAGATTTTGTGGTGGCCCTACAAATACTAAAGTCTTTTTTCTATTGCAAAGATATGTAGGATCACATATGATGCGAGTTAAAAGGACCTCAATAGCCATCTGGTCCAGTTCTTACACCAAAGGAATACTCAATAGAACATAACTGACATGTTGGTGCATTGACATTAACTCTGTATGCATAATGCAGGTACCTATTCAATTACATATTATATTCCCTATTAGAATATGTTATTTGTGTCCAGGGATTATTTTTGCCATTCTTTTTATCCCCTGCACCTAGCACAATGATTGGTCAATAGTAGTTTCTTAATAAATGCTTGTTGAATGATTGATTGAACCTCTGACAGTTACACTAATGATGTAGTTTATTTGGCAAATGACCAAGGAATAGAGTATTATCCCTAGTATAGTTGACATGGATCTTGACACCATTTTTGTTCTGGAGTTATGACAGAGAATATATTGCAGCAGGTATCTGACGAAAGAGGTTAAGCCCTTCATATTCCATCATAGAGCTATATAGTCAACCTCTAAGACTGAGATCAGTTCCATGCCATAAGAGAAGAGTGTCAACCTTGGGGTACTTTTAAAAAAATGTGATATATTAATTGTTCACATTTAGTAGTTAATTCTAGAGATACTAAGAGGAGAGGATCTGCTATCTTGAGCAGTGGGAAACCAACATAGAAACAACTCATCTATATGGAATGTTATAGAGGAAGAAATAGTCATTAAAGAACTGCTGCAGTTATTTAGCTCTCTGAGGTGATCTATTGCAAGAATAATGAGATCTCATTGATGACTGCTTTGCTTAAGAATTAGGTAAAGATTTCTCTATAATGACTAAACAAAGATTTTTAGGATGGGATAGGAGAATTAATTCAGGAAAAATTTCTTAATATGGAAATATGCTTTGCCTGTAAAATTTGCATCTATACCTCATAATATAATTGAAATTACATCTCTTGCCTTCTTAAAGAGGGGTGAGAGGTGGAAGGGAAGAAGAGAATTCTGAAGTTAAAATTGTCAAATTTGTTAATTTGTTCATGTAATTGAGAAATATTTAAAGAAATGAATTTTTTTTAAAAATGTGCCTGAAGACCTACCAATAATCATCAGACTCAACAACTTTGACCCCATCTATTGATTAATGTACAAATCATCCAGCCCCAAATCAAGGCAACAAATCCTAGATGGTCTCTCTAGTGAATTTAAAGTCTTTTTTTTTTTTTATTATTTTTTTATTATTTTTTTTATTATTTTTTTAATGTTTAACAATCACTGCCATACAATTGCGATTTTATCCCTCCCCACCCACCCTGCTTTACCTCCCTCCCTCCCCACGACTGCATACAATTCTGTATAGATTCTACATATACTTTCCTACTGAGTATATTTTCACTATAGTCATGCTATGTAGTCAGACTAAGATAAATGAAAGAATCCGTATAACAAATCAGAACATGATACACAAACAGGTACACATACACAAACATGATCTGCTACATTATGTGAGTGACTTCCATATTTCTCTCTCTGAGTGTGGAAGGCATTTTGCCTTGAGGTCCACCATTGGTATTTTTTTTTTTTCAGAAGTTCTTGTGTTATTACAAAAATCTAAGTCTACCAGAAAAAACTCTCACACACTGTGGTTGTTGCTGTGCATAAAGTTCTCCTGGTTCTGCTCCTTTCACTCAGCATCAGGTCATATAAGTCCTTCCAGGCCTCTCTGAAATCTTCTTGTTCATCATTTCTTATGGCACAATAGTACTCCATTACATTCATATACCATAATTTATTCAGCCATTCCCCAATTGATGGACATCCCCCTGACTTCCAGTTTTTGGCAACTACATAGAGTGCTGCTATAAATATTTTTGTACATGTGGGACCCTTTCCCATTTTTATGATCTCTTGGGGATATAGTCCTAGTAGCAATATTGCTGGGTCAAAGGGTATGCACATTTTTGTAGCCCTTTGGGCATAGTTCCAAATTGCTCTCCAGAATGGTTGGATGTGCTCACAGCTCCACCAACAATGAATTAGTGTTCCAACTCTCCCACATCCTCTCCAGCATTTATCATTTTCTTGTTCTGTCATGTTTGCCAATCTTATAGGTGTGATGTGGTACCTCAGAGTTGTTTTGATTTGCATCTCTCTAACCAATAGTGATTTAGAGCATTTTTTCAGATGATTATAGATAGCTTTAATTTCTTCCTCTGAAAATTGCCTGTTCATATCCTTTGACCATTTATCAATTAGGGAATGACTTGTATGATTATACATTTGGGTCAGTTCTCTATATATTCTAGAAATGAGGTCTTTATCCCCGAGCTTAGCTGTAAAAATTTTTTCCCAATTTACTACATCCCTCCGAATTTTGGTTGCATTGTGTTTGGTTGTGCAAAAACTTCTCAGTTTAATGTAATCAAAGTTATCCATTTTGCATTTCATAATGCATTCTATCTCTCCTTTAGTAAAGAATTCTTCCCTTCTCCATAGATCTGATAAATACACTATTCCTTGCTTCTCCAGTTTATTCATGGTATCAATCTTTATACCTAAATCATGTACCCATTTGGACTTTATTCTTGTGTACGGTGTCAGGTATGGGTCTATGCCTAATTTCCGCCACACTGTTATCCAGTTTTCCCAGCAATTTTTATCAAACAATGAGTTCTTATCCCAGAAGCTGGGGTCCTTGGGTTTATCAAACAGAACGTTGCTATATTCCTTGCCTACTGCATCTTGAGTGCCAAGTCTATTCCACTTGTCTACCTCTCTGTTTCTTAGCCAATACCAAGTGGTTTTGATAATTGCTGCTTTATAGTACAGTTTAGGGTCTGGTAGCGCTAGGCCACCTTCCCAGGCATTTCTTTTCATTAGTCCCTTTGATATTCTGGACCTTTTGTTTTTCCAAATGAATTTTGATATTATTTTATCCAGCTCTAGAAAGTAATTGTCTGATAGTTTAATTGGTATGGCACTAAATAAGTATATTAATTTGGGTAGAATTGTCATTTTTATTATATTAGCACGGCCTACCCATGAGCAACTAATGTTTTTCCACTTACTTAAATCTGACTTTATTTGTGCAAAAAGTGTCTTGTAATTGTGTTCATATAATCCCTGGGTTTGTTTTGGCAGGTAGACTCCTAAGTATTTTATACTGTCTACCCTAACTTTAAATGGGATTTCTCTTTCTATCTCTTGCTGTTGAACTTTGTTGCTAATATGTAGGAATGCAGAAGATTTGTGTGGGTTTATTTTGTACCCTGCAACTTTGCCAAAGTTGTTTATTAATTCAAGTAACTTTTTACTTGAATCTCTGGGATTCTCTAGGTAAATCATCATATCATCTGCAAAGAGTGATAACTTAGTTTCTTCTTTGGCTATTCTAATTCCTTGAATATCTTTATCTTGTCTAATTGCTACAGCTAACATTTCTAGTACCATATTGAATAATAGTGGTGATAATGGACAACCTTGTTTCACCCCTGATCTTATTGGGAATGCATCTAGCTTATCCCCATTGCATATAATGCTTGCTGAAGGTTTTAGATAGATACTGCTTATTATTTTATGGAAAGTTCCCTTTATTCCTACGTTCTCCAATGTTTTTAGTAGGAATGGATGTTGTATTTTGTCAAAAGCTTTTTCTGCATCTATTGAGATAATCATGTGGTTTTTGTTAGCTTTGTTGTTGATGTGATCGATAATGCTAATAGTTTTCCTAATATTGAACCAGCCCTGTAGTCCTGGTATGAATCCTACCTGATCATAATGTATTAATCTCGTGATAAGATGCTGTATTCGTTTTGCTAAAATCTTATTTAAAATTTTTGCATCTATATTCATTAGGGAAATTGGTCTATAATTTTCTTTCTCTGTTTTGTCTCTTCCTGGTTTGGGTATCAAAACCATATTGGTGTCATAGAAAGAATTTGGGAGGACTCCTTCTTCCCCAATTTTCAAGAATAGTGTATTTAGTATTGGAATTAACTGTTCTTTAAATGTTTGATAGAATTCACTTGTGAATCCATCTGGCCCTGGAGATTTTTTCCTAGGGAGTTCATTGATGGCTTGTTCAATTTCTTTTTCTGAGATGGGGTTGTTTAAGTATTCAACTTCCTCTTCTGTTAATCTGGGCAATTTGTATTTTTTAAAATATTCATCCATCTCATTCAGATTGTCGAATTTGTGGGCATAAAGTTGGGCAAAGTAGTTTCTAATTATTGTTTTAATTTCCTCCTCATTGGAGGTGAGTTCACCCCTTTCATTTTTAATGTTAGTAATTTGGTTTTCTTCTTTCTTTTTTTTGATCAGATTAACCAAAGGTTTATCAATTTTATTAGTTTTTTCATAAAACCAACTATTGGTTTTATTTAATAATTCAATAGTTTTCTTTATTTCAATTTTATTAATCTCTCCTTTGGTTTTCAGTATTTCTAATTTGGTATTTACTTGGGGATTTTCAATTTGTTCTTTTTCTAGCTTTTTCAACTGCAAGCCTAAGTCATTGATCTCCTCTTTCTCTATTTTATTTATGTAAGCATTCAGAGATATAAAAATTCCCCTAATAACTGCTTTTGCAGTGTCCCATAAGTTTTGGTATGTTGTCTCACTATTGTCATTCTCTTGAATGAAGTTGTTGATTGTTTCTATGATTTCTTCTTTAACCCAATCCTTCTTTAGAATTAGATTATTTACTTTCCAATTGATTTTTGGTTTCTCTTTCCATGGCCTTTTATTACATGTAATTTTTAATGCATTATGATCTGAAAAGGATGCATTGATTATCTCTACCTTTCTGCACTGGATTGTGAGATTTTTATGTCCTAGTACATGGTCAATTTTTGTAAATGTTCCATGTACCGCTGAGAAAAAGGGATATTCCTTTCTATTCCCATTTAATTTTCTCCAAAGATCTATCATATCTACCTTATCCAGAGTTTTATTTACCTCCTTAACCTCTTTCTTGTTTATTTTGAGGTTGGATTTATCTAGTTCAGAGAGGGGGAGGTTGAGGTCCCCCACTAGTATAGTTTTGCTATCAATTTCTTCCTTCAACTCCCCCAACCTCTCCTCTAAGAATCTGGATGCTATACCACTTGGAGCATACATGTTTAGTAATGATATTGCTTCATTGTCTATGGTGCCTTTTAGTAGGATATAGTTTCCATCCTTATCCCTTTTGATTAGATCTATTTCTCCTTTTGCTTTGTCTGAGATTAGGATTGCTACTCCTGCCTTTCTTACATGAGCTGAGGCACAATATATTCTGCTCCATCCTTTGACCTTTATCCTATGTGTATCCCCCCGTTTCAAATGTGTTTCTTGTAAGCAGCATATTGTTGGATTATGGCTTTTAATCCATTCTGCTATCCGTCTCCGTTTTATGGGAGAGTTCATCCCATTCACATTCACAGTTATGATTACAATCTGTGTATTTCCCTCCACCCTCTTTCCCACCATTTGTGCTTTTAACTCTCCCGTCTCCCTTCCCCTCCTCAATAGTATTCACTTTTCTCCCCCTCCTCCTGCAGCCTTCCCCTCCTTCTTTTAGCCCCCCTCCCTTTTACTCCCCTTTACTCTTATTGCTTCTTTCCTCCCTTTTAGCCACCCTCCCCTTTCTTCCCCCTTCCCCTCCTACTACCTATAGAGCTAGTTAGGATTATCTGCTTAAGATTGTTGTTCCCTCCTTTGAACAAATCAGATGAGAGTACCTCTCAAACAATGCTCATCTCCCTCCCCTCCTTCCCTCTACTATAGTTTTGTAATTCTTCCTGTGATATAATTTGCCATTTTCTGCTTCCCCCTTTCCACACCTCCTATTACATTCCCTTCTCATACTTAAATCATATTTTTGACATGACATCATTTACTTTATGCCCGTTCCCTCTACATATATCCCTTTTATCATAATAGCTGAACAGTTCTCAAGATTAACAGGTATCATCTTCCCTTATAGGGAGGTAAACAGATTGCCCTAATCGAGTTGCAAGTTTTTGTTTTTGTTTTTTCCCCTCTGTTTACCTTTTTATGATTCTCTAGAGACCTGCATTTGAAGATCAAATTGTCTATTGAGTTCTGGTGTTTTGGTCAGGAAGCTCTGGAAATCCCTTATTTTGTTGAATGACTTTCTCCTTGCCTGAAATGTTATGCTGAACTTTGCTGGGTAGTTGATCCTTGGTTGGAGTCCCAACTCTTTTGCCTTACGGAATATTGGATTCCAATTCTTTCGATCTTTTAATGTAGAAGCTGCAAGGTCCTGTGTGATCCTGACTGTGTGACCTTGATATTTAAATTGTTTCTTTCTGGCTGCTTGTAGTATTTTCTCCTTCACTTGATAGCTCTGGAATTTGGCAACTATATTTCTTGGGGTTTTGAGTTTGGGATCTCTTTCCGGTGGGGAACGGTGGATTCTTTCGATGACTATTTTGCCCTCTGAGTCTAGTACTTCTGGGCAGTTTTCCTTGATGATTTCCTGGAAGATATTGTCCAGACTCTTTTCTTCATCATGGGTTTCTGGCAGGCCAATAATTCTTAGATTTTCTCTCCTGGATCTATTTTCCAGGTCAGTTGTTTTTCCAATTAAATATTTTAGATTTTCTTCTATCTTTTCATTCTTTAGATTTTGTTTGACTGATTCTTGTTGCCTCATTGAGTCATTAGTTTCTACTTGCCCAATTCTAATCTTGATCGTATTGTTTTCTTCAGTTAGCTTTCGCATCTCCTTTTCCATCTGGCCAATTTTTCCCTTTAAGGAGCTATTTTCTCCATTTAATTTTTGTACTTCTTTTTCCATTCGACCAATTTTCCCAGTTAGGTTTTGGGTTTCCTTTTCCATCTGATCAATTTTCCCTATTAGGTTTTGAGTTTCCTTTTCCATTTGATTAACTCTTCCTTTTAGGGAATTATTCTCTCCAGTTAATTTTTGAACTTCCTTTTCCATTTCTTCAATTTTCTTTTTCAGGGTGATGTTCTCATCAGTGAATTCTTTTTTTATAGTTTTAAAATCATTGGCCAGTTTTTCTTTTATATCCTTCTTCAGACGTTCCAGGTAATCTAGTTGTGCTTGTGAGAAATTCATAGTCCCATCTGAGGTTTCAGATGGAAGTACAGTCTCAGCTCTGACCTCTTTGGTGTTTGTGTTTTGGTCCTTATCCCCATAGAAAGATTCTATGGTTTTTTCACTTTTCGTCTGCTTTTTCCGATTCATGATGTTGGCTGAGTGTTGTAGCTTTTGGTTCTTTCAGTCAGAAGATACAGATCTTTTAAGTTGAGTTGATGTTTGTCTAGGCTAAAAGCAGGCTTTTTTTTTTTTTGTTGTTGTTGTTGTTGTTGTTGTTTCCCAGATCAACCCTGGGGTTAGCTTGATAGGTGTGTGGGAGGTGTGGTCTGGTCTCAGGATATCTCCTCAGCTGGCCTGAGGCAAAGGCAAGGTCAGGGGATGGTGATCCCAGCTTCCCTATTGTCTTCCCTTTCCCCTGGAGGGCTGGGGCACGCCTAGAGGCTAATGCGTGTTCCCGCCCCTCCTGGGGCTTGTCTCCCGGGCTGAGGCTTGCTTGGGTCTCAGTGCGAATTTTCTCTGCCCTGGGTCGTCTGTCCCTCCAGATAGCCTCCACCATGGTGGGAAGAATCCCCCTTTGCCACTTTTCCAGCCTCTGGTGTTATGAGACCACCCGCCCCCTTCTGCTGTTCCCACTCATCCAGGATTAATCTGGGGAAGAATTTTATGGTTCCCTCACTGTCATCGGGCGGGGGGAGGGGAGAGCACTTACTGATCACTCCGGCATCCCAGCTCCTGGATGTTCAAGTAGTGACCCACTGAAGTCCCGTCTTTAGGCTGAAGATTTCAAAGGCTGTTGCGCTGATATCGTTGGCTCAGCCTGGCTTATCTCCTGCTCCGCTGATCTCGCCCGCCACTCTCGGGCCCCTTGGGTCGCCTCCGCCCTGCCGCGCCGACCGCGCTGCGCTGTGCGCCGGGGTCTTGCCCCCGCGGAACAGATCCCTCCCGTGGACCTTCCAGTCCAGCCTGGGCTCCGAATCTGTCAAAGTCCGTCTCCCACTGGATTCTACACCTCCAAAGTCTGGTCAGACTCTCCCCCCAGAGATATCCAAAGGAGTTTTTCCAGGAGCTTAGGTGAGTCGTTGCTTTCACTCCGCCATCTTGGCTCCGCCTCCGAATTTAAAGTCTTGAATGAACAATTAAAGGACTTTCCTTTCCAAATGATACTTATGACTTTGAAGGATAAAGGAGACTATGGGAAGGATGTTCTTAAGTAGCTTTTGGGAAAAGAGTAATGGAAGTAAAAACTTCTGTTTCAATATGAAATACATGCCAGAGTTTGGCTGCACTCCCTTGCTCACTGAGAATCTTGGAAATTTGTCAAAAAAGATATAAAGAAGAGAGAGGATATTGTAGGAGAGGTTACTAAGTTAGATGTGAATCAAGTAAAGCTTCAAATTGTAAAAACAAAAACACATTCTAAGTATTATAGTGTTTGTGTAAACACTAATTTTACTGGTTCTATAAATCTATCTATTCATTTTGCTGGCCTTGTTTTAAGAGCTATTCATGAGTACATTCCTATGTTGTTTCAACTTGTTTTTGGAAAACAAAAACAAATGGGGGAAGATATTTTTTAGGAAAAAATTTGATCTATGGTAAGGATTAAATTCTCAGTTAAACTCTTCTGTGTATCTAGATATTACAAAATTAGACTATCCTTTTGACCTGCAGTTCACATCTTTCTCAATATTTCTTTCTATAGACATATGTTTAATTGTCACTTGCTATTCAAGTTAACAGTCGGACTACTGTAATCTCAGTAAGCCTCTAAGATCCAGCAACTTTACAGCCACCCCAATTCTAGGCCCAGCTAACCCCCTTCCCCATTTTTAGATTTCACAAGCATTGACAATAGCCTGCATACTTATACACAGAGGCTATTTTTAACAACTAACCAATGGGGCATGTGGGCAACTCAGTGCCAGAATAGGCACAGGATAAACTTATCTTGTAGTTTCTATCCAGAAATTCTTTAGAAGTAGATGTGACCATGTGGAACTGTTTTGTCTTACATGTCCAGAGCCATTCACTTCTATTTCTGAATAATTATTCTAGTTCATTAAGGTTGCTCAGTGGTGTTTTGTGAGACTCCCTCCACAAATTCTCTCTTAATTATGGAGGTGGTCATGGGAGTACAGAAGTTAGACCAGATAAACTATTCCTTCCTGAGTGCAATCAATCAGTGAGTCAGTCAGTCAGTCAGTCAATAAGCATTTGTTAAGCATCTTCTATGTCCCAGGCACTATGAAAAGTTCCAAGAATACAGATAAAGGCAAAGGACAGTCTTTATCCTTGAGGAACTCACAACCTGACAAGATAAAGGTTCAAACTCTCTGACCATTTTAACAAAATAGAGGAGTAAGAAAGAAGACAGAGCCCCACCATTAACATCTCTGAAAGTCTTTTGCATGAATTTTTAAGTTTTCATTTATTTATTTGTTTGCTTGTTTATTTACTTGTTTTTGTGCTATGGATACCTTTGACAGTATGGTGAATGTTATATTGACTTCTTTTCAGAATAACAGCTTTTAAATACACAAAATAAAATACATAGGGATATGATGGAAACCCAGCATATTGAAATAAAGGTTCATTCTTTTTCTCAAGTACATAGACTTCTTGGAATCTATGCAAAGTCCCAGTGGAATCTTAACATTGGTTAAGATGCTCAAGAATCTGGTATTTGAAGTAGCAATCTAAATTTATTCAGGACAATCTGACTGAAAAATAGTTAGAAAAGTGATGATTTGCCTGATCTTTTTCTTGTGGAGGGAAAGGTTTTAATGAATAACCAAACAGATGAAAAACAAGAATTAAAAAAATCTCACTTTTTAAATGAATCTGTTCTTATTGATAAAAATAATATGAAAGATTAAAATCTCTCATCCATTTCATAATTTTTTTCTTCTCCTTTCATCCTTTCTTTTTTAATTCAGTGACTGGGACTGTGGGACTGTCTGATAGATTTCTGAATTAAGCTGCCTGTCTCCTCTGTAAGGAGAATGGTTCCGCCAAGCATTTCAGCAGATTAGAATCAATTAATTTGTAAAACACATTTTCCCCTGAAATTAAAGTTAAAAGAGGAAGGAAAAACAATGTTTGAGGTGTCTCATATATGCCAACACACTCTGAATTGATGTTGCTTGCCTCAGTTTATCTCCAGATTAATCTATATGCAAACAGCTCTGATTATATTTATTGCTGTTCAGTCTTTTTCTCAATTGGGTCCAACTCTTTATAACTTCATTTGGGGTTTTCTTTTTTTTTAATTAATTAATTAATTTTTAATTTTCAACAATCACTTTCGTAAGATTTTGAGTTCCAAATTTTCTCCACATCTCTTCCTTCTGCCCACCCCAAGACAGTGTGAATTCTGATTACCACTTTGCCAGTGTGCACTCCCTTCTATCACACCCCTACCTTCTTTTATCCCCTTCCCCTCTATTTTCCTGTAGGAAAAGATAGATTTCCATACCCAATTGCCTGTATGTCTTGTTTCCCAGTTGTATATAAAAACAATTTTTAACATTTGTTTTAAAAATTTTGAGTTCCAACTTCTCTCCTTTCCTGTCCACCCACCCACTCTTTAAGAAGGCAAGCAATTCAATATGGATTACACATGTTTAGTCATACAGAACATTTCCATAAGAATAATGTTGTGAAGGACTAACTATATTTTCTGCAAACATAGCCTGCCCCCCATTTATTCTATTCTCTCTTTTGACCCTGTCCCTCCTCAAAAGTGTTCACTTCTAATTACCCCCTCCTCCCATTTGCCTTCCCTTCTATTATCCCATCTAATCTCCTACTTATCCCCTTCCCCCTCCTCTCCTGTAGTGTAAGACAAATTTTCATACCAAATTGACTGTGCATATTCTTGCTTCCTTAAGCCAGATGAGATGAGAATAAAATTCACTCTCCTCTAAGCTTCCCCCTCTTCCCTCTGTTGAAAGTTTTTTCTTGCCTCTTTTATTCAAGAGATATTTTACCTCATTCTATGTCTCTCTCCTTTTCCCAATTTATTCCTCTCTCATCCCTTAATTTTATTTTTTAAGATATCATGCCTTCATATTCAACTCACCCTATGCCCTCTGTCTGTATATATATAATCCCTCTAAATACTCTAATACTGAGAAAAGTCTCCAGAGTTACAAATATTATCTTATCATGTAGGAATGTAAACAGTTTAACTTCAGTAAGTCCCTTATGTTTTGCTTTTCTGTTTACATTTTCATGCTTCTCTTGATTCTTGTGTTTGCAAGTCAAATGCTCTATTCACCTCTGGTCTTTGCATCAAGAACACTTGAAAGTCCTCTATTTCACTGAATGACCATTTTTTCTCTTAAAGCATTATACTCAGTTTTGCTGGATAGGTGATTCTTCGTTTTAATCCTACCTTCTTTGACCTCTGGAATATCATATTCCAACTCCTTCCATCCCTGAATGTGGAAACTGCTAGATCTTTTGTCATCCTGATTGTGTTTCCACAATACTCGAAATGTTTCTTTCTGGATGAATGCAATATTTTCACCTTAATTTGGGATCTCTGGAATTTGGGTACAATGTTCCTAGGAGTTTTCCTTTTGGGATCTCTTTCAGAATGATCTGTGGATTCTTTCCATTTCTATTTTACCTTGTGGTTCAATAATTTTGGAGCAGTTTTCCTTGATAATTTCTTTTTTTTCTTTTTTAAAATTGAATTATTTTATTTGTTTTCAGTGTTTGACAATCACTTCTGTATACCTTAGATTTTTTTTCACTCCCTCCCCCCTCATTTCGCCTTCGCTCCTCACTCCTTCCCTGAGACAGCATACAATCTTATATAGGTTCTACACATACATTCCTATTAAATGTGTGTTGTATAGAAGAATTAAAATGAATGGGAGAAACCCTACAACAAAACAAACATAATACAAAAGAAAATGATCTGTTTCTATCTGCGATCCAATTCCATAGTTCTTTCTCTGGACGTGGAAGATGTTTTACCTCAAGAGTTCACTGGAAATTTTTTAAGTCCATGCATTTCAATGGAGTACTAAGTCTACCAGAAAAATTTCCTTACTCACTGTGGTTTTTCTGTGTGCAAAGTTCTACTGATTCTGCTCCTTTCACTCAGTATCAATTCATGTAAGTTTTCCAAGGCATCTCTGAAGTCTTCCTGTTCATAGTTTCTCATAGCACAATATTATTCCATTACATTCATATACCACAACTTGTTCAGCCATTCCCCAAATGATGCACATCTTCTTGATTTCCGGTTTTGGGCCACCACAAAGAGAGCTGCTATAAATATTTTTGTGCACGTTGGATCCTTTCCCATTTCTATGATCTCTTTGGGATAAAGTTTCAGATGCAATATTACTAGGTCAAAGGGTATGCACATTTTTGTAACCCTTTGGGCATAATTCCAAATTGTTCTCTAGAATGGTTGGATCAGCTTACAGCTCCACTGACAATGAATTAATGTTACAACTCTCCCACAACTTCTCCAACATTTATCATCTTACTGCTTTGTCATGTTAGCCAATCTGATAAATATGATGTGGTACCTCAGAGTTGTTTTGATTTGCACCTCTCTAATCAATAGTGACTTAGAGCATTTTTTCATATGACTATAGACAGCTTTAATTTCTTTCTCTGAAAATTCCTTTGATAATTTGTCAGTTGGGGAATGATTTTATTCTTGTGCATTTGACTCAGTTTTCTCTATATTTTAGAAATGAGGTCTTTGTCATTGATACTAATTGCAAAAATTCTTTCGCAGTTTTCTGCTTCTCTCTTAATCTTGGTTGCTTAAGGTCTGTTTGTGCAAAATCTTTTCAATTTAATGTAATCATAGTTATCCCTTTTGCACTTCATAATGTTCTCTATCTCTCGTTGGGTCATAAATTTCTGCATTCTCCATAAATCTCACAAATACAGTTTCCTTGTTCCCCTAATTTGTTTATAGTATCAATCTTTATACCTAGATCATGCATCCATTTGCAGTTTATTCTTGTGTATGGTGTCAGGCATTGGTCTGTGCCCAGTTTCCACCAAACTGTTATCCAGTTTTCCCAGCAATTTTTGTCAAACAGTGAGTTCTTATCCCAGCAGCTGGGGTCCTTGGACTTTTCAAACAGTAGATTTCTATATTCACTAACTACTGTGTCTTGAGTACCTAACCTATTCCACTTGTCTACCCCTCTGTTTCTTAGCCAGTAGCAAATGGTTTTGATGATTGCTGCTTTATAATACAGTTTGAGATCTGGTAGGGCTAGGTCACCTTCCCTAGCATTTCTGTTCATTAGTTCCTTTGATATTCTGGATCTTTTGTTCTTCCGGATGAATTTCAACATTATTTTTTCAGGCTCTAGAAAATAATTATCTGGTCGTTTGATTGGTATGGCACTGAATAAGTAAATTAATTTAGGTAGAATTGTCATTTTTTTTATTATATTAGCTTGGCCTACTCATGAGCAACTGATATTTTTCCAGTTTCTTAGATCTGACTTTATTTGTGAGAAAAGTGTTTTGAAATTGTGTTCATATAATTTCTGAGTTTGTTTTGGCAGGTAGACTCTCCAGATATTTTATAGTGTCTAATGTAGCTTTAAATGCAATTTCTCTTTCTATCTCTTGCTTTGGGGCTTTGTTAGTAATATATAGAGATGCAGATGATTTATATGGGTTTATTTTGTAACCTGCAACTTTGCCAAAGCTGTTTATTATTTCCAGTAGTTCTTTGCTTGAATCTCTAAGATTCTCTAAGGATACCATCATATCATCTGCAAAGAGTGATAACTTAGTTTCTTCTTTGCCTGTTCTAATTCTTTCAATTTCTTTTTCTTCTCTTATTGCTACAGCTAGCATTTCTAATACCATATTGAATAACAGTGGTGATAATGGACATCCTTATTTCACCCCTGATCTTATTGGAAATGTATCTAGTTTGTTCCCATTGCATATAATACTTGCTGATGGTTTTAGGTAGAAACTACTTATTAGTTTATGGAAAGTTCCATTTATTCCTATGGTTTCCATTGTTTTCAATAGAAATGAGTGGTGTATTTTTGTCATACGCTTTTTCTGCATCTGTTCAGATAATCATGTGGTTTCTGTTAGTTTTGTTGTTGATATGATCAATAATGCAAATAGTTTTTCTCATATTGAACCATTCTTGCATTCCTGGTATAAATCCAACCTGAATCTAGTGTATTATTCTTGTGAAAATTTGGTGTATTCTTTTTGCTAATATTTTATTTATTAATTTCTTGAAACATTATATCTAGGCTCCTTTTTTTTATCATGACTTTCAGCTGGTTAAATACTTTTAAAATTGTCTCTCCTGGACCTATTTTGCAGGTCAGTGTTTTTTTTCCAATGAGATATTTCATATTGTCTCCTATTTTTTCATTCCTTTGGTTTTGTTTTAAAATTTCTTGATTTTTCATAAAGTCATTTGTTTCCATCTGCTCCATTCTAACCTTTAATGAAAAATTTTCTTCAGTGAGCTTTTGGACCTCCTTTTCCATCTGGCCAGTTCTACTTTTCAAGGCATTCTTCTCCTCATTGACTTTTTTGAATCTCTTTTGCCATTTGGGTTAGTCCATATATTTTTTTTAAGATGTTACTGTCTTCAGCATTTTTGGGGTCCCCTTTGGCAAGAAGTTGACTTATTTTTCATGATTTTCTTGCATCACTCTCATTTCTTTTCCCAATTTTTGCTCTACTTCTCTTTTTTGAATTTCAAAATCCTTTTTGAGCTCTTCCATGGCCTGAGACCAATCCATATTTTTCTTGGAGCCTTTGAATGTATGAACTTTGACTTTGTTGTATTCTTCTGTTTGTATATTTTGGTCTTCCTTATCACCAAAGTAAGATTCTAAAGTCTGATTGTTTTTCAAGTTTTTGTTCATTTTCCTGGTCATTTACTTATCTTTTGATCTCTTTGTCAAGCTTCTAGTGGGGGTTGAGGGGTATACTGTCAGCTGCTCAATCCCCCCACAATCTGTTGGCCTAGAGCACTAGAAACAGCAGTTGCCATTGTTGCTGCCCCTACTATTGAGGCTGCTGCAGGCTTCACCTCCCCCTCTGCCTCCCTGGGACTGGGGCCAGACCACCCCACTCTCTTATACATGTCTCACAGTTTTTTTTCCACTGCCCTTACAATCTTTCTTCCACATTTTGGGGTTGTGAAGTCTGAAAGCCATCATAGGTGTCTGAGATTCAGTCCTCCTGAGGCTTGCTCAGGTACTATCTGTGCCAGCATGGCCCAGACCGGACCATCCTCTGCTCCCAGCGTGATGTATTAGACACTTCCAGTCAACTTTCCAGGCTGTCTTGGTTTGGAGATTGTCTTCACTCAGTCATTCTGTGGATTCTGCAGTTCCAAAATTTGTCCAGAGTCATTTTTTACAGGTATTTGGCAGAGTTTGTGGGGAGAACTCTAGCATGTCCATCTTTTTACTCCACCACCTTGGCTCCATCCCTGTTTCAGGCTTTCTTGACAGAGATAATGGAATGGCTTGTCATTTCTTTCTCCAGATCATTTTACAGATAAGGAAACTGAGTGAAACATTTTTAAGTCACTTGCCCAGGGTCATGAAGTTAGTAATTTCATTAAGGCCTGATTTGAACTCAGGAAAATGCCTACTCATGATCTCCTGTACATAAATGCAAAATTATCTTCTCTCAGATTTTTGTCCATGCTTTTCAATCAGTTACCTCTCCTACTTTCTCTCCTTGTTGTGTAGTTCTTCATCTTTAAAACATTTTTAATAAAACTATTCTTAACTTTTTCTAGTCAAATATAATCTATCTTGTTTCTACTTTTTTACAGTGCCTATCATTTCCAAAACTCTTTTGATGATTATTATTCAATTCTAATAATTATTTGGTTATTTTTACCTAATATGGTATATAGAAGGTTAAACTTACAGTCAGGAAGGTTGAAGACCTTCCTTTGACACATATAAATATTCTGATCATAGGTAAATCACTTAGATTTTGGTGTTCCTGGTAACTCACTAAAATATGTATGTGTGTTATTATTCTGAACAGATTTATTTTTTCAGGAATGGTAAATGGTGTGTTTTATTTTTTTGTTGCTGTTGTTTGTTTTGTTTTGTTTTGCCTAGCCAAGATACATATATCTTGTTTGCCTAACAACGTTATAGACTCTTTAAAGCATAGTTTTATAAACTTTTGGCAAGTTCTTCTAGGTTCAGGAAACAATGTCCAACATTACTGTTTCTGCTCAAGCAGTGGTATCAAACTGAAAAAGAAATGGAGTTTACTAACCCATACATAAGGATCTATCAGGATGCAAAATGAATTAGTTTTAAAATGTGATAACATCTATGTGCTATTGTATCTTTTATTTATTGTTTTAAATATTCCCTATATTCCCTATTACATTTTAATCTGTTTCTGGCAACACTGTTGTAGACACATGCTGACACCAGAAGAGTGTTTGACATATCTGTTTTAGAGTATGAAACCTGTACATATGCATTCACTTATTCAATAAAAAAGAAAGTTCAAATCTAAGCCAGTAAAAGTAAGACAAATATGACAGTTTTGTTTCATTGGATAGTGATTATAGCACAGCGATTTTTGAAAAAGTCAGATGAGGTCAAATTTGAATGTATGAGTGCTGAATCTCAACCCAGGTGTAATCTGCTATTGCCATAGACATCCACCATATGATCATGGCAGAAATGAGTTGTCTTGTCATGCATCTTCCTCTATTTGAATATGAAATATACAATTCAAAAAGCAGTTGTGTGAATATAGGACCACAATAAAGGAACAGGTGAAATAATTTTTCCAGCCGAAGACTCCAGCTTGAGTTGGGAAACCTGCAATCTTGAGGCCAAATGTGGCCCTCTAGGTCCTTAAATATGGCCCTTGGACTGAATCCAAGTTTTACAGAACAAATATTTTTATTAAAAGGATTTGTTCTCAGAAGTTTGAATTCAGTCAAAGGGTTACACTTAAGGACCTAGAAGGTCACATTTAGCTTCAAGACCACAGTTTTCCCTGTTAGTTTCCCAGTTAGACCTAGTAGATGGTCTAAAGGAAAGGTCTATCTCCCTGGGAGGACAGTCCCGGGCAGGTTGCACCATCTATCATCATGTCCCACACCCTGACAAGACAGAGCAGGACTTGGGGAAAATTGAATTGGTGTCAGCCACTTCTGGAGCTCTTAGCCCCAGATGATAAAAGAGCTAAGAACTGATCAGAAGGAGATTACAGGGGACACATTGCTGGCACTGGGCGCAGGATTCTGTTGCATTTTCCACATAGGGATTTGAGTCACAGACCCTGGTTTCAGGACAAGCAGCACAAGAAAGAGCACTAGTATCCTAGAGCTCACCGCATAAGAGGAGCTGGTCCCTTAGTCACAGTTCTAGGGTGGAAGCTACTGCTCACAGAGCAGAGCACCAGCCAGGGGAGTAGTAAATGCACCTCTCCTTAGATCATAGGACCTTGGGAAAACTTAAAAATTATCCAGAATTAGCTCTGAAAATAGTAGCATAAAAAACCTGAAGCTTGGGACAGTGCTACCCTGTACTCCAGAAGCAAAGCTCAACTTAAACATAAAATTAAAGTTAAGAAGTAGGTGGGAAAATAAGTAAACAACAAACAGTAACAACAAAGAACTTGATCATAGGAAGTTACTATGGTGACAGAGGGTAAAGAACTAACTCAGAAGAGTGCAAGTGTTAAAAAGACTACATGCAAAACCTCAAAGAAGGTGAACTGGTGTCAGGCCCAAAAAACTTCCTGGAACAAAAGGGAGGGTGGACTGAGAGGCAGAGTGGTCAGAAGCAAAATATTTTTGAGGATAGGCTTAAAGGAGAGAGAAAATCATGAACAGGGAAAAAATAGGACAGAAAGAAATATATAGTAATCATAACTGTGAAAGCAAATTGGATGAACTCACCTGTAAAATGGAAATGGATAGAAGAATGCATTAAAAAAAATCTCAATTCTATAAATATTTTGTTTACAGGAAACATATTTGAAACAGGCATACACACACACACACAATAAAGGTTGGAGCAGAATCTATTAGGCTTCAGCTGAAATACAAAGAGCATGAGTAACAATGATGATCTCAGACAATGCAAATGCCTAAAGAGATCTAATTAAAAGAGGTAATAAGGAAACTACATCTTGCTAAAAGGTACCATAGACGATGAAGTCATATCATTACCAAACATAGATGCACTAAATCGTATAGCATCCAAATTCTTCAAGGAAGAACTGAATGAATTATAGAAAGAAACAGACAATAAAATCATACTTTAGAAGGAACTCAATTTTTCACTCTCAAAATTAGATAAATCTAAGCAAAAAAAGAAAAAGAAGCTAAGTCTATAAATAGAGTTACAGAAAAGTTAAATATGAGAGCTCTCTGAAGAAAATTGAATGAGAAAATAAATGAATATTTTTTTTTCAGTTGAAAATGACACATACACAAAAAGTAATTTGGGCATACAAATCTTCCAGCCAAATGCAAAAAGAAAAATGGTAATAAATTCGTTCTATTCAGATCACAAAACAATAAAAGTTGCATTCAACACAGTGCCATGGAAAGGTAGGCTAAAAATTAATTGCAAACTAAATAATCTAACCCTTAGAAATGAATGGCTCAAAGAACAAATATTAGAAGCAGTAGTAAGAAAAAATATAATGGGGTGAGATATCAAAATTTATTAGATGAAGCCAAAGCAAAATGTAGGGGAAATTTTATAGCTCTGAAGCTTATATTATAAATTTTTTAAAAATAATAGATTCATGAATATCATGAAATAAAAAGAAAAAAAAACTAGAGAAAGAAGAAATTAAAAATACAAAATTGGAAATTGTGAAAATCAAAACAAAGATTAATAAAATTCAAAGGAAGAAAAGCATTTAAACAAATCTATGATCTGGTTTTATGAACTAACCAACAAAACACACAAATATTGGTTAATTCTCTTAATAGGAAAAATAAAACATTTTTTTCCAAAAAAAATAAACATCTGAGGCCTCCAGAGGTTTTATTATATTTTATAGGATGGCTAATAGAAATTCTAAGTAGGAAAAAGTGTCACTTCATAGATAAATTATTGCTGTTCCTACAATGGGTGGGTCAAAATGTTTAAAAAGAAAACAACATGTAAAACAACTTCAAATTTTAAAAAAAATGTATAATACAGTGTAAAGGAAAATTGCCCTTATGACAAGACTTTGAGGATCATTTAAATGTGAAACTAAAGAATTTTTTTTATTTTATTTATCTATTTATTTTTGTTCCTTTTACTTTTTGCATTGCATTGAATTGAAGCAATTGTAGTTTAAATGGAAATATTTTATTAGTGGAGAGAGAGATTTTTAGCAAAGAAAATTATTTAGGAAGTTATACTGAACTACATTACTGTCCCTAGGAATAGAAAAGAAGATATAAATGTAAGGAGTATTGCAAAAGTAGAATCAATTGAAATGAAACAATTTCTACAATTCTAGTAAATTAGAATTTATCAAGAACGTTGGTCTGGGAAATGATTTGGAGTTCAGATTGACTTACAGCCTAGCAACTGTTCTGTTATAAATATTTATTCACCCTATTGTCATGGGTTGAATCTAAGTAAAACTATGTATCTATCTATCAATATCTAGCTGTGTATGTATGTATATATATATATGTATATATATATATGTATGTGTGTATGTGTGTGTGTCTACATATATATGTGGGTGTGTATGTGAGAGGAGAGAGAGAGTGAGAGAGAGAGAGAGAGAGAGAGAGAGAGAGAGAGAGAGAGAGAGAGAAAGAGAGAGAGAGTAATAAAGGAGAAATTTAACGAGTAGTAATAAGTTCATTCTCCTTCAGGGAAATCTCAAGATAAAATCTCAAGATAGCTATACTTTGGATTCAAATACTAATTATGTCACTTATTTTGTCTGTCACCTTGGCAAAACACTTAATCTCTTGGACCTTAGATTGATTGTTAATGAAACTATTGATTAGATTGCCTTTGAAATCCCTTACAATTCTAATAATAAGATTTTATTTGATTTTTTTATATGAGCAGGTGAACTTCAGGAAAAAAAAGAAACCTGTAGAGATTAATGAACTGATGCTGTGTGAAGCGAGCAGACCCTGGAGAACATTATATACAACAATACTTTGTGATGATCAACTATAATTGTCTTAGCTTTTCTCAGAGATACAATGATACAAGTTAATTCCAAAAGACTCATGATGAAAAATGCCATCCACTTCCAGAGAAAGAGCTTTGGAGGCTAAATGCAGATCAAAGCATACTATTATTTTGTTGTTGTTGTTTTCTTGTGTTTGGCTTTACCCTTTTGTTCTGTTTCTTCTTTCACAACATGACTAATGTAGAAATATGCTACCATGATTACACATGTATAACCCATATCCGATTGCTTACTGTCTTGGGAAGGCAGGGAGGGAAGGATGGAGGAAGAATAATTTGGAACTCAAAATCTTATGAAAATGAATATTGAAAATTTTCTTTATATGTAATTGGAAAAAAATACAATTTATAAAAAAAAGCACTGATTTCCATTGTTGTAGTCAAGCCATCTGCTCCTTCTCCCACAGAAGGCTATGAAAAATGAACAAAACAAAATACTTTAAAGGTATTTTGACCTCCTTGAAGGAAATATAAGGAGGACCACTCATTACGTTACCTAAAGTTCTCTCTCTCTCTGTCTCTCTCTATCTCTCTCTCTCTGTCTCTCTCTGTCTGTCTATCTATACATATGTATATATATTTTTGTGTGTATATTTATATGTATTTACCTATCTGTGTATCTATCTTTATTGAAGTAGATATGTCTTATTAGAGA